>NW_022473666.1:0-15000 GCF_009769535.1 Thamnophis elegans | reverse complement strand
AAAGAATGTTTTTATCAGTCCCGGCTCTTGCTGGCTGAGAGCCCAAAATAAACACAGATAAATGCTCTGGCAAAAGTCCTCACTCATAAACTACAACAAAACAGGATTATATAAATCAAGTCACTTATCCAAGTGCTTTTTTCGATGGTTGCACACGAACGGAGAACTTTGACTAGAACAGAAACGGAACATTGACTTCTGCAACCAGGGCGTGGCACCATCAGTCTTTTATCCGCAGGAAGAGATCCTAACAAGCAACAGCTGCTCGTTATCATTTCCTGTGAGTCCTCAATTGTTCCTTACGTCAGTCAGCCCTTCTCTTGCGTGCATCCCGAAACAACTCACAGGAGGTTTCTGTGTCAGCCTCTCTTGTCTCCTCCCCACTGATCCAAGGCTCAGTCATTACCTGGGCACCAACTAGTCTCTCTGAGCCCTGCTCGGAGTCAGAACCCTGTCCAGGGCCCTCCACCTCCTCCAGGCCTGACTCATAGGGCCCCTCGCTGTCAGAGTCCGATAGCAGCTCCAAAGGCTCCTGCCGAGCCACAACAGATAGGTAAGTAGATAGATAGAGAGGTAGATGGGGGAGAGAGATAGGTAGGTAGTTAGGAGATAGATAGAAAGAAAGGGAGGGAGGGAGGGAGGAAGGGAGGGAGGAAGGAAGGGAAAGAAAGAAAGAGGTTATGGATAGGCAGACAGAGACAGATAGATGATGGCTACCTATGATAGATAGATAGATAGATAGATAGATAGATAGATAGATAGATAGATAGATAGATAGATAGATAGGTAGGTAGGTAGGTAGGTAGGTAGGTAGGTAGGTAGGTAGGTAGGTAGGTAGGTAGGTAGGCAGGCAGGCAGGCAGGCAGGCAGGCAGGCAGGCAGGCAGGCAGGCAGGCAGGCAGGCAGAAAATGGATGGATGGATAATAACTGATGGATTTCTGAATACTGAGTTGTTACCTTGTTCAAGGATTAAAAATCAATGCTGCATCCATCATTTTATACGATAGCTGGAGGCAGTGTCTACATTCAAGTCTTATTGCAAGTCGTGAAGGCACATCACCTGTTGCTTGTTTTTGTTTCGTTTAGCTTGTCTGGCTGCCCGTCCCATTATTGTGATTCTGGGTGGTGAGCAAGAAATCAAAACCAGAAAGCAACAGAACTCCTCAATTAATTAAAAAGGAAATTAGTATCAGCAGCCGTTGAGAGTTGCTATGGAGAGGAATCTTTGCCATCTGGAGATTCTTCTCTCTTCCCATGCACATGCCTTTGGCTCCCCTCCCCACCCACCCCTCTTCATTTACTCACTTGTTCAGAGAGAGAAGACTCAAAAGCAAGGTCCAGGTAGTCCTTAACAGATTAACAGAGTTGGAAAGGACCTAATAGGTCATCTAGCAAGCAACGGGCCATACATGATTTCTGACAGATCTCTTCTTGAAAGCCTCCAGTGATGAAGCTCCCAAGTTGCTTCCGAAGGCAACTTCTGTTTCATGGTTGATGGCTCTCCCTGTCAGAAAATGTCTCCTTATTTCTAGGTTGAATCTCTCCTTGATCAGTTTCCATCCATTATTCCTTGTCTGGCCTTCAGGTGCTTTGGAGAATAGCTTGACCCCTTCCTCTCTGTGGCAGCCCCTCAGATATTGGAAGACTGCTATCATGTCTCCCCTGGTCCTTCTCTTCACTAGACTAGCCAAGCCCAGTTCCTGCAACCGTTCATCATATGCTTTAGCCTCCAGTCCCCTAATCATCTTGGTTGCTCTTCTCTGCACTCTTTCTAGAGTCTCAACATCTTTTTTTATAGTGTGGTGACCAAAACTGGATGCAGCATTCTAGGCGTGGTCTTACTAAGGCTTTATAAAGTGGTATTAGTACCTCACTTGATCTTGATTGAATCCATTTGTTAATGCAGCTTAGGATTGCATTGGCATTTTTGACTGTTGGCTCATATGTAATTGGTTGTCCACTAAGACTCCAAGATCCCTATCACAGGTTAATGCTTTTAAGCCTGGTTTCACCCCGTCTATTTATGTACTTTGGGTTTTTCTTGATTTCTTGATTCTTTTTTTTTTTGCAATTTTGTTTTTAATTTTTAAACATAAAAAACAACATAAAAAATTCTCATCCATTACATACAACATGTTGTTTGGTTACAAGTGTTTTTGCATCCATATTCTCAATTATATATACAATCACAGATTTTCTGTGAAAATCAATAAGTCAATGAATTGACTTATTGATTCTTGACGAATCCTTGACTTATAACAGTTCGTTTTGTGACTGTCCAAAGTTACAACAGCACTGGAAAAAGAGATGTATGACTGTGTTTCAAAATTGTAACCATTGCAGAATCCCCATAATCACATGATCAAAATTCAGAACCTTGGCTAAACAAACTGTACACCACATACTCATTAAACATGATAACAGTGTCCCAATATTTGAAGGGATGTCGCAGAGAGGAAGGGGTCATGCTATTCTCCAAGGCACCTGAAGGCCAGAAAAGGAATAAAATGGATGGAAACTGACCAGGGGTGGGTTGCTAATCCCGTTCCAACTGGTTCGGTTGGAATGGGGCCGGCGGCGTCCTCGTGCACATGCGCAGTTCACGCATACGTCTTAGCGCCTGCACGATGCTCCAGCTGCTCATGGAGACTCACGCA
This sequence comes from Thamnophis elegans, assembly GCF_009769535.1. Taxonomy (NCBI): domain Eukaryota; kingdom Metazoa; phylum Chordata; class Lepidosauria; order Squamata; family Natricidae; genus Thamnophis; species Thamnophis elegans. The sequence goes on along the minus strand of NW_022473666.1, from coordinate 12,342 downwards.
GGCACTGTATGTGCCATCCAGCTGCTTGCGGAGAATCGCGCAGGCACTGTATGTGCCATGCGCCTGCGTGGAAAAGCGCAGAAGCCTTCAAAGACCGGTAAGGAGCACGGGCGTGCGGGTGGGCCCTTCGCCGTTCCCGGAAGTTACTTACTTCTGGATTCGCTGACCAACCAGTTCGCGGGGACCGCTGCAAACTGGTTGAAACCCACCCCTGAAACTAACCAAGGAGTGATTCAACCTAGAAATAAGGAGACCTTTTCTGACAGCCAGAACTATCAATCCATGGAACAGAAATTGCCTTCGGAAGTTGTGGGTCTTCATCGTGGCTGTCCAATCTTTTCTTGAAAACCTCCAATGGTGGAGCACCCACAACTTCTGGAGGCAAGCTACACCATTGACTGATTGTTCTCACTGTCAAGGAATTCCTCCTTAGTTCCAGGTTGGATCTCCATCTGATGAACTTCCAACTATTGCTTCTTGTTCTGTTCTCAGGTCCTTTGGACAATAAGTTGACCTCCTCTACTCTGTGACAGCTCTTCGAGGACTGGGAGGCTGCTATCATGTCACCCATAGCCCTTTTCTTTGTTAGACAAGACATAACCAGTTCCTGCCAACATTCATTGTGTTGTTTGTCAGGCCTGCAGCCATCTTTTCTTTTGGGTCTTTGGCCTGCCAAAGACTATTATTCTATTATTCTATTATTCTATTATTCTATTATTCTATTATTCTATTATTCTATTATTCTATTATTCTATTATTCTATTATTCTATTATTCTATTATTCTATTATTCTATTATTCTATTATTCTATTATTCTATTATTCTATTATTCTATTATTCTATTATTCTATTATTCTTCTATTCTTCTATTCTTCTATTCTTCTATTCTTCTATTCTTCTATTTATTCTTCTATTATTATTCTATTTTTCTATTTTTCCATTTTTCCATTTTTTCATTATTCCATTATTCCATTATTCCATTATTCCATTATTCCATTATTCCATTATTCCATTATTCCATTATTCCATTATTCCATTATTCTATTATTCTATTATTCTATTATTCTATTATTATTCTACTACTCTACTACTCTACTACTCTACTACTCTACTACTCTACTACTCTACTACTCTACTACTCTACTACTCTACTACTCTACTACTCTACTACTCTACTACTCTACTACTCTACTATTCTATTATTCTATTATGCATTTTCTATTGTGGGAAAATGGGAGGAAGGATTATACGGAGTTGGATGATAGGTAGCCATAACAAAATTATTTCTAGAAAGCCAAGGTCATCCTTTGTCTTTTCACCTCTGCACCTGACCGGAACTGGATGGGTGGAACTGCCAGTATTGCAGTGGAAGATTGGACCATGGGATGGGCTTGTGGATGTGGGGGCAAGATCTTGAACTTTCAATTGGGTAGGAAAACCAGGAAGCTTTCAGATTCGGGTTTTCCCAGATGTGCCAACATGACTCTCTTAATCAATTGGAACTTTGAGGAATCATTTGCTTCTGACTCAGATTTATTTGGAACCCTGACACGGTTTAGTCCCCAGATCTCTTATCATCTTTGTGTTCTTCTCCTCACACATAGTATCTTTTAGCATCCTTATTGTATCCTGATGACCAGAACAGGATGCAGCGCTTCAAGTGTGGCCTCACTAATGCAGTAAAAAATGATGCTATTACTTCTAGTGATCTTGATACTATCCCTAGGATTGCATTGGCTTTTTTGGCAGCTGCAGCACATTCCTGGCTTAACTTAGGATAGATAGAGCTAAAGGTTCCCACACACTTATGTGCTAGTTGTTCCCGACTCTAGAGGGCAGTGCTCATCTCCATTTCAAACCCAAAGAACCAGCGCTGTCCGAAGACTTCACTGTGATCATGTGGCCAGCATCACTAAATGCCGAAGGCACACAGAACTCTGTTACCTTCCCACCAAAGGTGGTTCCTATTTTTCTACTTGCATTTTTTACGTGCTTTCGAACTGCTAGGTTGGAAGAAGCTGGGACAAGTCATGGGAGCTCACTCTGTTACGCAGCGCTCCGGATTCAAACAGCTGAACTGCCAACCTTTCTGATCGACAATCTCAGCCTCTTAGCCACTGAGCCACCGCATCAACCTAGGATAGCAATGGCTTTTTTGGTAGCAGATAAAAACATATTTTATCAGTGACAAAAGTGATAAAAGTTCTTTGAATTGGTAACAGTCTTTCTTCAGCATTTAAAAATGCAAAGAAGTGACTCTTCGGACATTACAGCTTCCTTCAAAACACACAAATATTCCTAAAATATATTACGTTTCATCCACAAAAATCCATCCCAGCTTGTGAAAAGTCAAAACCTTGGGCTTAATTTTATTTAATTTGCATCCTCCGTCCGTCTGCTGAGCTTGGAAAGGTAAACAGAGATATGATATGAAATAACCTGATTGTGGAGACTCAGCAGCTGACAAAATGGAAATTGCCTACAAAATCAGCACATATTTGGGCGAATAACAATTTTTGTTTTCAGGATTGAAGGCCAAAGTTATTTCCAGTTTCCAGTTCCATGTCCCAAAAGCCAATTGGCTCAGATATTAAATCTTTCTCCAGGTCTTCCTTCAATCCACTGGAGGCAACAGATTAGCCTAGAGCAGGGGTCAGCAATGCACGACTTTCTGTACTGGTTGGCTCCACAATTTATAGAGGGGAACCGGACTTCCAGTTGGCAGAGGAAAAAGGATGCCGTGCTAGGAGGACACTCTATGATGGGGGAACCAGACTTCCGGTTGCTTCCAGAATTGAATGGGGGGGAAGGGCTTCTGGTTAGGACCTTTGTGGCTCTTTGAGTGTTTAAGGTTGCCAACCCCTAGCCTAGAGGAGATGGAGCAAGCAATCATGTTTTCCAACAATTGATCACTGTGAAGCCCCCCCCAACCCTTCAAAACCAAACACAACCCTGATGTGCAATAATAGCAATAGCAATAGCAGTAGACTTATATACCGCTTCATAGGCCTTTCAGGTCTCTCTAAGCGGTTTACAGAGAGTCAGCATATTGCCCCCAACAATCTGGGTCCTCATTTTACCCACCTCGGAAGGATGGAAGGCTGAGTCAACCCTGAGCCGGTGAGATTTGAACCGCTGACCTGCTGATCTAGCAGTAGCCTGCAGTGCTGCATTTAACCACTGCGCCACCTTGGCTCTAAGAATAATGGTTTACTCTTACCTTCGCTACCAGTTTGGAAGTGGCGGCGCTCATGCACTATGCTTCTGCGCATGCGTAGAGCATCCATGATGATGTCTGGGCAGGTGGGAGGAGGCTCCCACCATTACTGGTTTGCCCGAACCAGAGCGAACCAGCAGAATAATACCTCTGCTTGACTCTCTGAGAAAGGAATGTTATTTTGACTATATATCTCCCATGCTCCATATAATCCCCCCTCCCAATTTCCCACAGCATTGACTGTGGCAGGCCTGAAGGCCCAATGCAAAAGATGACTTCCAGGCCTGACGCTGTGACATCTAAGCTAGTGGTTTTCATCATATCTTCTGGCAGTAGGTCCCAATGCATATTTAATCTCAGTTGGAGGAGGGGAAAAATTGGCACTGAATCAGAACACCAACTCATGGTCAGTGGGATCCTTTAATACCCTACTCAGAGTTAAGCTCTTAATCTAACAAGGGTTGCTGGGATTAATTCATTAATATCCCCCCTTTATTACTCAACCAACTTTATTGCCTAAAATGGGACTAGAACTCACAACCTCCTGGTGATTGGTTCAAAATCACCCGGTCAATTTCCATGCCTAAAGTGGGACTAGAATTCACAATCTCCTGGTGATTGGTTCAAAATCAACCAGCCAACTTTCATGCCTAAAGTGGGACTAGAACTCACAGTCTCCTGTTGATTGGTTCAAAATCACCCAGTCAATTTTCATGCCTAAAGTGGGACTAGAATTCACAATCTCCTGGTGATTGGTTCAAAATCAACCAGCCAACTTTCATGCCTAAAGTGGGACTAGAACTCACAGTCTCCTGGTGATTGGTTCAAAATCACCCAGTCAATTTTCATGCCTAAAGTGGGACTAGAATTCACAGTCTCCTGGTGATTGGTTCAAAATCAACCAGCCAACTTTCATGCTTAAAGTGGGACTAGAACTCATGATCTCCTGATGGTCATCCCAAAGTCACCCAATCAATTTTCATGCCTTAGACAGGACTAGAAATCACAGTCCCTGGTTTCTAGCCCAGTGCCTTAACTACTTCAGAAGAAGTACTGAGATCAGAGAAAAATGCCCATTCCCCCTTCTTGTCTCCCTTACAATCTGATAGACTTTTGGTATAGTCACCTTTCCATCATGATATACTTTATGGATTCCCATCTTCTGGTGAAAAGCTCTTATGGTTTGAAGTCCTTTATCTTAAAGGGCATCGCTTCATGCAATAAAGAGCATCCTGCATATGTCCATATTGCCCCATCTCATCACGTTGTGGCCTGTCAGCCGCCACCCCTCCTGCATTTGAATCAAAGGAGGAAGAGGCGTGGGAGTCCTGGTCAGCATCAAGGGAAATTGAGAGCTCTGAGGGAGAAGAGGGAGTGGAGCTGGCAGAGAGCAAAAGTGGTGGAACCTGGGCCATCCCTCAGCCCTCAGATGGAGATCAACAGCCCCCAGGTCTGAGGAAGAGCAGAAACAGCTGGTTCCAGTGTCTGATGCATGGATGCACAGAAGGCAGAGGAGAGGAGAGCAGGGGAAATCTCTGGGCTGGTCCCTGGGCCAGAAGAACCACCACTGCTAGTGAAGCCTCACCCCAGCTCTGGGGATAAAAGGCAGGGGATGGAGATAGCAATAGCAATAGCAGTTCGACTTATATACCGCTTCATAGGGCTTTCAGCCCTCTCTAAGCGGTTTACAGAGTCAGCATATCGCCCCCAACAACAATCCGGGTCCTCATTTCACCCACCTCGGAAGGATGGAAGGCTGAGTCGACCTTGAGCCGGTGAGATTTGAACCGCTGAACTGCAGATAACAGTCAGCTGAAGTGGCCTGTAGTACTGCACCCTAACCACTGCGCCACCTCATAGATGTGGCAGACAACTATTCATCTTCCGGCCGAATGAACTTGTTAGCCTGCCAGAGAAACTCCTAATAAAGAATCTTTTGAGTTCACGTCAGAGGGTTTGTCATTTCTGGGGAGCTGGGTCAGAACATGCCATTGAGCATGTGCTCTACATGGGGCAGCCCTTGAAGAGCATTCGGAGACTTCAGCTTGTCCAGAATGCAGCCGCGCGAGCGATCGTGGGTGCACCTCGGTTCACCCACATATCACCTATCCTCTGCGAGCTGCACTGGCTGCCTATTGGTCTTCGGATACACTTCAAGGCGCTAGTCGTCACTTATAAAGCCCTTCATGGTATTGGACCTGGGTACTTGAGAGACCGCCTGCTGCCAATTACCTCCCAAAGACCCATTAGATCCCACAGATTAGGCCTCCTCCGAATTCCATCCGCCGGCCAATGCCGACTGGCGACTACCCGGAGGAGAGCCTTCTCTGTGGCTGCTCCGACCCTCTGGAACGAGCTCCCCGTGGAGATTCGAACCCTCACCACCCTCCAGGCCTTCCGCAAAGCCCTTAAAACCTGGCTGTTCCAACAGGCCTGGGGCTAAAGAGCTTTTGCCCCCCTCCTCGAATGGTATGGTTGTTGTGTGTTTTAAATTGTGTATTGTTATGTTCGTCTTTTTATCCCCTGTCTGTACCCCCTTCCCTGACTGAATTGTGAGCCGCCCTGAGTCCCCTTCGGGGAAAAGGGCGGCATATAAATGTAATAAATCCAATCCAATCCAATCCAATTTCAGCTCAACTCAATGACCATTGAAAGCTGAGTGATGGCCTCAAGACAAAACTTTCCCCGAGAACTTAGTAATGGCCATTGCTGTCCTGGATGCACTTCCTTGGATAAGTGGACTCTCCAAATTCTCTTTAATGCTGCTGACCGCAGCATGAATACATCTCTGAATGCTGAGTCATCCTCCCCTTTTGCTGACACCGTTATCCTTTATGGATTGCCCCCAACCCGGAGAGACACTTAAGTCGATAAAGTAGAAACTCCTTACAGCTCATGTCAACCAGGCTGGGGTGGAGGAAAGGAAGGCAGCGTGGCTTTGATACAAAAAAAAATACGTACAGTTTGATTTAACTGTTTGTTCAGTCTAATAGTTCTGAGTCTTAATAGAGTGTAATGGGCTTAGCGGGTGTAATTAGAACCCTGTTAGCTAGACAGGTCCATCATCCCTAGGCGGCTTCTGCCAAGATAAACTCTGCGTGCTCAGCAAAGGAACTTGAAGATTAGAGGTTGCCAAGGATGGGCAAAGATAAATCAAAAGGTGGCTTCACAAAAAAGTAAAAACAGAAACAATAATGCTGAATAACAGAGTTGGGAGGGACCTTGGAGGCCTTCTAGTCCAACCCCCTCTCAGGCAAGAGATCCTATACCAACGTGGAGGACTAGAAGACCTCCAAGGTCCAACTTTATTATTCTATTCTAGCTGTCTAGTTTAATGAAAAGAAGGACTAGGAGTGACATGATAGCAGTGTACCAATATCTCAGGGGCTGCCACAGAGATGTGTCAAACTATTGGTGTGTCAAACTATTCTCCAAAGCAATTGAGGGCAGGAGAAGAAGCATCGATGGAAACTCATCAAGGAGAGAAGCAACCTAGAACTAAGGATGAACACTAGAACATTTAATCAGTGGGACAACGTGCCTCCAGAAGTTGTGAATGCTCCAACACTGGAAGTTTTTGGAAAGAGATAGGACAGCCATTTGTCTGGAGTGGTGTAGGGTTTCCTGCCAAAGCAGAAGGTTGGACTAGAAGATCTCCAAGGTCCCTTCCCCACTCTGTTATTCTATTCTATTCTACTCTACTCTACTCTACTCTACTCTACTCTACTCCATTCCATTCCATTCCACTCCACTCCACTCCACTCCACTCCACTCCACTCTACTCCTAACACTGAACCCAATGCAAACATTCATCCATACATTCCTTCTCAGTCCAAGAATTTACCATTGTTACCTCCTTCACCTGATCCAAGCATTCTCCCTTTGCATTGGTTGATGCCTTCTCCAGGGCTTGTTGAACAAACCAGAGTTTTCACATCCAGCTTCCATCCTTCTTTCATACAGAGGAGTCCAGAACTGGCAAATGCTTGTTTTTAAACTACTAGGAAGGCCATTGTGAAGAAGGAAGGCGAGATTTCACCTAAGAAATATAATTCATCAGAGCTTACTCGCTTGCTCTGCTGTCTGCATTGCTACAAGGTCTCATAGCAACCACTGTAAGAGCTTCCAATAAAAACGCAGCTTGTTTCCTTCCTTCCCTCCCTTCTCAATATTCCTTTATTATCCTCTATCTTCCTTTTTGAATATCTATAAGCTATGCATCACTTGGGATGTCTGTCTGTCTGTCTATCATCTATCTATCTATCTATCTATCTATCTATCTATCTATCTATCTATCTATCTATCTATCTATCTATCTATCTATCTATCTATCTATGACTAGCTGGATACCCCCACTAAACCATGTGATCGGGCAATGCAGAGGAAATCTAGTTCACTCCAGTTCGACCCATTGGCTCAGAGGTGGTCGGTGATTGAAACACATAAGGGAATATCGCTCCCACCGCCTTGAGTCTGTAAGCAGTTCCATAGATGGAAGGTGTAAACATGTTGGTGAGGTACCAACGTTTAATACTGTAAGGAGCCCTGGACCGCTCCTGAGTGAAGAAGTGGAACATCTGCCAGTTTGAAATGAGGTAATGGAATGTGAGGCAACTGGCAGTTGGAACAGAGTTCTTTTCAGGTGGGGAGGGGGAGTAGAACTCCTTAGCATCAGGCTGTGTTAATTATTGCTAATTATATAAGAAATACTAATGACCTGATGGTCACCTCAAAAAATTCCTTTCTTAATGCCAAACATATGTGCCAAATTTCAAGTTTGTAGGCTTTACATTTCTGGAAATTTCATGAGTAAGTGGTACTTGGGTTTATACATACGTATACACACACACACACACACACACACACACACACACACACAATCTGCAGAGAGATGATTACAAGCTCAAAAATGGAAATGTTTGCCACACCACCCATAATCAACAAACCTTCTTTCTCCTACAACGACCCTGTGAAGTGGGATGGTCTAGGAGAGAGGGACTGGCCTAATGTCACCCAGTCGGCTTTCATGGCTAAGGCAAAACTAGAACTCACAGTCTCCTGGTGATTGGCACAAAATCACCCAACTGGCTTTCATGCCTAAGGTAGAACTAGAATTCACTGTTTCCTGGTGACTGGCTCAAAGTCCCCCAGCTGACTGTCATGGCTAAGGCAATGTTGGAAGAAGAATCAATCTGTTTCAGTTCCAAAATGAAAGAAAGACACTGGAGACAAAATGCAGGCTGGAGGCTGATTGGAAAGATGGTTTAACGATGAAGCAGAACCACATGGATGATTATGGGCAGCTGACCACATGGAGTTGAGAGTGGGAGGTTTTTATACCTTCTCTTGGCCTTTGCACATGAGCTTCCTGTTCCTGTGGAAGAACATGTGTTCTATTGGCTGTTGTAGGAGTTATGTAGGGGTCATAGCTGGCTCTATGGGCAAAGTACAAATCCTAAGTGTTTGTCTGAGCTATGATTGGTTGAAGTTCGGTCTGCTCTGAGATGATGCAATGAAGGAGCATATTTTCCAAAAGGGTGTTGGTCAATTCCTATTATGGCTTAATGGCTTTGTCCTGGTTTGGATCTTGACTGAGAGCTAATCCTATCATTCTGCCTTTGTTCAGTTCTTGCTGCAGGGAGTAATGGATTACCAAATCTGCATTTCTAAAAGTTGCCCCAGCTTAGTATCTGTTTGAGGCAGAAAGCTGGAGCTCTGAGTTTCTGTCTCCCTTTAATATTTTTTTATTTATCTTTTAGGGGAAATACTTTATCCTGCCTTTTTTTATTATTATTCTTCAAAATATTTCTATCAGGGTTCCAAATGGCATCCAAAAGTAAATCAGAGTCCAAGGCAAAATATTACTCAAAGTTCCCATTTATTAAGAGACCCATATTGGCATACCTGGGAAAACCTGAACTTGAAAACTTTCCAGTTTTCCCCACCCAATTGAAAGTTCAAGTCTCGCCCCCGCACCCACAAGTCCATCACATGGCCCAATCTTCCACAGCCATGCTGGCAGTTCCAGTCAGGTGCAGAGGTGCAAAGACAAAGTATGACCTTGGCTTTCTAGAAAGAATGTTGTTATGGCTACATAGCATCTAGCTCCATACAATCCCCCCTCCCATTTTCCCACAATAGAAAAGGCATAGTAGAATAATAGAAAGTGTGGCAGGCCAAAGATCCAAAAGAAAATAGGGCTGCAGGCCTGCCAACTTCATTCTTCTATGAGTGGGGAGGGGGTGGCTTCCCACAGCAGGTTTTAAATTCAGGGTCTCCTGCTTTCTAGCCCGCTCTTAACCACTAAACCAAATTGCCTCTTTGCCTATACGCTGAACTGTATGTTTAAGTGTATGCATGGATGGATTTCAGCCTTTTTCCTTCCTATTTTCCTGATAACAGAATAACATGGAAGAGACCATGGAGTCTTCTAGTCCATTCCCTGCTTAAGCAGGAGACCTGATAGCATTTTGGACAAAGTCTCAAAGCTTGTGTGTACTTATAAGTACAATTGTTGGAAGAAATGTCCATCTGGTTTAATTCCAAGCTGGGAGAAAGACACTGGAAGCATGGAGGCGGATTGGAAAGAAGGTTTTGTGATGAACAGAACCAACAGCAGTTCTGGGACAGTTGACCAATTGGTTTGAAGAGCACTTGAATTTTTATAAGTATTAGAGATGCTGCTGGCGGGTGGAGCATTGTCTGAAAATGCCCTTAGGAGAATTGTGCAATGTAGTGAGCTCTGAATCTTCTGCTAAATGGCAGTGGGTTAATCCTATTATGTCCTGAAGGATCATGTCCTGTTCTTCTTGATCCCATCACCCTGGAGCTGGAGGTCTTTTGTTTTGTAAGATAGGAAGGCCCAGTCTTTCTCAATGGGCACAAAATATCTGCTGGGGGTTACCAAGAAAAACTGAGTCTGCTTTCTGCCCGTGACCCGACAAAAGCGCGAACGTCATAAGCGTGCCGACAAAAGCGCGGTGCTAAAACCGCGATGTCAAAAGCGCATCGACAACAGCGTGCTGACAACAGCGCACAGACAGAAGCGCGATTTAAGTTAAGGTAAGGTTTAGGGTTAGGTTTAGGGTTAGGTTTAGGGTTAGGTTTAGGGTTAGGTTTAGGGTTAGGGTTAGGGTTAGGTTTAGGGTTAAGTTTAGGGTTAGGTTTAGGTTTAGGGTTAGGGTTAGGGTTAGGGTTAGGGTTAGGTTTAGGGTTAAGTTTAGGGTTAGGTTTAGGGTTAGGCTTATGGTTAGGGTTAGGTTTAGGGTTAGGTTTAGGGTTAAGTTTAGGGTTTGGTTTAGGGTTAGGTTTAGGGTTAGGTTTAGGGTTAGGTTTAGGGTTAGGTTACGGCGCGCTTCTGTCGGCGCGCTGTTGTCGGCGCACTTCAGGGCTCATTCGTCGCTCCTTCGTCGCACGGTTTTGTCGCCGCGGTTTTGTCACCGCGGTTTAGTGAGGCGTGCTTTTGTCGTTCGCGCATTTGTGGTGGAACCCTTTCTGCCTCTAAAAAACAAACATGTTTCTCTATTTCTCATTTAGGGAAATATAACATTCTGCCTTTGTTGTTGTTAGTTGCAAAGTCATGTCCAACCCATCGCAACCTCAATGTTCCTCCAGGCCTTCCTGTCCTCTACCATCCTCTGGAGTCCATTTAAGCTTACTCTGACTGCTTTGGTGACTCCATCCAGCCATTCCATTCTCTACCGTCCCCTTCTTTTGCCCTCCATTGTTCCCAGCATGAGGCTCTTCTCCAGTTAGTCTTTCCTTCTCATTAGGTGGCCAAAGGATTTGAGTTTCCTCTTCAGGATCTGGCCTTCTAAAGAGCAGTCAGGGATGATCTCCACTAGGACTGACTGGTTGGATTGCCTTGCTGTCCAAGGGACTTGCAGGAGTCTTCTCCAGCATCAGAGTTCAATGGCCTCCATTCTTTGGCGCTGAGCCTTCCTTGCGGTCCAACCTTCACAGCCATCCATTGCAACTGGGAAAACTGGAGCCTTGACTATACTCACTTTTGTTGGCAGGGTGATGTCTCTGCTTTTTAGTATGCTGTCTAGATTTGCCATAACTTTCCTCCCCAGGAGCCCTTTTTTAAAAAAAAAATATATTCCTCAAATGTCATTCTTCTAGGAGAGTCTGTGTGGCTTCCCACTCAAAATATACAGTACTTGTTTCAGGTCTTGGAAATGTAAATAACCCCAAACTGAATGAGGATCAGCTGTGAAACGTGGAGAAGGAAAAAGAAAAAGAAAAGGAGACCCAGATCAAGGGGTTGAAATAACAGGCTTCAAAATCCAGGAAGAAATTGTTTTTTCGATGTTTGGCTTTAAGAAGAACAGGCTATGATGAGACACCAAGATGGAGCTTATCAAATACCCCAAAGAATCTCACACAGAAGAAGGTCAGGACCTCACCTCTTTCTTTCCCACAAAGCAAAATGGGGATTTGATGGGGGGGGGGGGACCAGTTACCAAGGAAATGAACACTGCAGAATCAACGCCAGACAGTTTTCTGTTTGCAATGCTTCCCTGGTCAGAGATTAGAAGAAAGAGGATGGAAGGATTCTGTGCTTTTGTTATTAATGCAGAGGAGGGAGGGGAGAAGATCCATCTTTTGTAACTATTGCAAAGAAAATTGTGTGGGGTAGTTATTCCGAAGCCTCAGGATGTCTCTGTAGATTGAACTTTCTTTGGCCCTCCCTACTCTTTCTTTCTTTCTTTCTTTCTTTCTTTCTTTCTTTCTTTCTTTTTCTTTCTTTCTTTCTTTCTTTTTTCCTTCCTTCTTCCTTTCCTCCCCTGCCTTCCCTTTTTCACTTTCTTGCCTTTATTATTTCTACAAATAACACAAGGCAGTGAACGTATCCAACATGTACTTCTTTCTCTTATTTCCCCCACAACAACAACTCTGTGAGGTGGGTTGAGAGTGACTGTCTGAAAGTAACCCAGTAGGTTTTCATACCTGAGGTGGGGTTTGAATTCAGGGTGTCTTGCTTTCTAGCCTTGTGCCTTAAAACCCCTACCCAAACTGGCTCTCGATTCATTATAAAATCATCATATACAATTCATTCTCCACAGGCATTTTTTAATTGGGACGACTTTTAATGCGGATCTTTTTCAAATTACGATGTTTTT
>NW_022473665.1:0-50000 GCF_009769535.1 Thamnophis elegans | reverse complement strand
GAGTTGGAAGGGACCTTGGAGGTCTTCTAGTCCAACCCCCTGCTCAGGCAGGAAACCCTATAAAATTCCAGTCGAATGGCTGTCCAATCTCTTCTTAAAAACCTTCAGAGTTGAAGCAGCCGCAGCTTCTGAAGGCAACCTCCGTTCCGCTGATTAATTGTTATAATTATCAGGAAATTTCTCTTTATTTCCAGGTTGCTTCTCTCCTTGATTAGTTTCCACCCATTGCTTCTTGTCCTGCCTTCTGGTGCTTTGGAGAAGAGGTTGACCTCCCTCTTCTTTGGGGCAACCCTTGAGATATTGCAATATTGCTATCGTGTCCTTCTTTTCATTAAACTAATTAATACTCTAATACTTTCTCCTTGCCGTTAAGAAAGTTTTGAGCTGGAAAAATCTTAACAGAATAATCTGTGATTAATCCAAAGATTGTTTTGGGGTGTTGCTGCTAGTTTAGGAGCCAGTGGTTTGTGGATTTGGGGTTCAGAATGTTTCCTTAGCTAAAACTAGTTCAACCATCCCCAAGTTCTCTATATGCCCCAATTCCTCATAACATAACAGAGCACGAATTCAGTTCTTTTATATGAATAAATAATAAAAATCCCAACCAAGATTGATTTGTTATTATTCTCAATGTAGGGCAACCATGATTGCTGTAAGGACAGTGTTTCTTACTTTGCTCTCCTCACCATTTTTTTCATAGTGTGTTTGATTCAGTGCAAGGAAAAATACTTTTGTTATCATACCAACTGCACAATAAAAAAATAAAACACAAAGCTGCTCCACAGGATTAGAACTTCACCAATACAGAATAACAAGGATAAAGGAAACAAACTTGGTTTTTTTTCCCAGCAGGCTTAGGAATCCAAGAGAAATGGAGAGAAATAATTATCCTTCCTTCCTTCCTTCCTTCCTTCCTCCCTCCCTCCCGCCCTCCCTCCCTCCCTCCCTTTCTACTTTCTTTCCTTCCTTCCTTCCTTTCCCTTTCTGCCTTCCCTCTCCTTTCTCTCTCTCTCTCTTTCTTTTCCTCTCTTTCTCTTCCTCCCTCTTTCTCTTTCTTTCTTTTTTCTTCCCTATTCTCTCTCTCTTTCTCCTCCCTCCCTCTTCTTTCTTTCTTTCTTTCTTTCTTTCTTTCTTTCCTATTCTCTCTCTCTTTCTCCTCCCTCCCTCTTCTTTCTTTCTTTCTTTCTTTCTTTCTTTCTTTCCTATTCTCTCTCTCTTTCTCCTCCCTCTTTCTTTCTTTCTTTCTTTCTTTCCTTCCTTCCTTCCTTCTTTTCTTTTCTTTCTCTCTTATGAAATTTACTTGCCTCCTACCTTGTATCCAATGGCTCTGGGTTACAACCTAAGGATGCTATGTGTAGGATGCTGTTCTGCTCTCTGGCAGTTTTGTTTTTATTTGTAAGTTTGTATGCTGTAATATCTGTAGGCTTTATTTGTGCAGCACTTTCTGACTGTTGCTCTAACCGTTTTCTCTGATTGTTTATTGTACGTCCAAAGTCACGTGACCGTAAGCAAGAGAGATGGCTGTGTAGATGGATAAACAAATAGGTTTTGCAGTGCTACCCACAACCTTTTCAGCATCCCTATTAGACCAATTGATATATTGTACTGCATATGATGACTTTTTTTCAAGAAAACAAGATGCTAAAATAGATTAGGCGAAAACAGGCAGTCAGAAGACTTCTGAGTGTGCCATGCCCTTGGTCTTCCACTGATTTTTGGGCCGAGGGTGGCTGCAATCACATTGCAAACGTTGCTGCTATTTTTCCTTGGGTGCTGGGTACCTTGGCTTCGCAGTTTCCAAGATACGCCACTTAGGTAACTCTGTGCATAGATGTGTGTGTGTGCGTGCGTGGCAGGCCCTTGGAGAGAAGCAGGCGAAGGAAACAAGACTTGGATTTTTCTAGAGGTCTTTGTTTCTAGTCGGATCTTGTAACAGAACCTGGGAAGACTGTCAAAATAATTATCCAGCCCAACATATACCTGTGTAATTAAGGCGGGATTCTTTTGAATCTCACAATTCCCCCCCCCCCCGCTTCTCTTAGGCACAAAATATATATTCCTTTTCTTTGCGGTGGCCTTGTTTCCTCCTGTAATGTCTTTCCCAAGGTTTGTTCAGCATTCCATCACGGTGTGTCTGTGAGTCAGAGAGGGCCTTTGGCGGTGGCCCAAAGCTGGGAGTGATGCTTTGTAACCACGATTTTCACAGACTCTTCTTTAACAAGATTTGTTGGGAAGAAAGGGATGGAAATAACAAGCATTCTGGCAACTGGACTATTTTCTCCGTGCAAAGGCAGCATTTTCTCATGTGTGTTAAAATGCATTCAAGTTCAAGAGCCGAGGTGGCGCAGTGGTTAGAGTGCAGTACTGCAGGCCACTTCAGCTGACTGCTATCTGCAGTTCGGCGGTTCAAATCTCACCGGCTCAAGGTTGACTCAGCCTTCCATCCTTCCGAGGTGGGTGAAATGAGGACCCAGACACTGGGGGCAATATGCTGACTCTGTAAACCGCTTAGAGAGGGCTGAAAGCCCTATGAAGCGGTATATAAGTCTAACTGCTATTGCTAAGATCTTGACCGCACACCCACAAATCCATCACATGGTCCAATCTCCCACTGCCACGCTGGCATTTTCCACCCATCCAGTTCCGGCCAGGTGCAGAGACAAAGGATGACCTTGGCTCTCTAGAAAGAATGTTATTATGGCTACATATCACCTACCCCCCTTGCATTTTCCCCACAATAGAAAATGAATAGTAGAAAGTGTGGCAGGCCTGAAGTCCAAAAAGAAAAGAAGGAGAAGCTGAACGTTGTGTTGACGAAGAGGATTCGGAACCCTTTAGGAGAAATGAGGAGAAATAAGCATTGACTTGACTTGGCACGGGATAAATAACCTTTGCTGCTCCATTCTTGCGTCGCTCCTGGGAACATGCCAGCATCTGGTATTTACTTATAGTTCTGGACAGCCTTCTGTGTAGAGCACCTTGATGGCACGAGATGTTAATTCAGAGGCATGTCACCTGTCATTTCAAGAGAGAGGTCATGCAGATAAGACAAATGAACAGCTCACCGTTGGCGTAGCGGTGACATTCGCCGAGTCCTTGTCCCTGGCAGCCGTTAGCAAGCCAGGCATGTTCCTGTGTGGCAGGCCAGGAAACCTTCAAGCAAACGGTGTAGCAGCTCCACCGTCCAACTTCTCTTACTCTTTGGGTGTAAGGAGAGAGAAAGTTCTACACCCAAACGTATTTTTTTTCTTTAGGCTGTTTCCATCTTCCCTTCAAACATGAACTTCTTAGCAAGGCTGTGACAGCTTTTGTTCCCTAGGACATCCGTTCTAGTAAACAAGCAAGATTTTCGTTTTTTCTCGCCACGATACATACACATCTGAACTAGACTGTGTTGTTTCTCCGTGTCATATAACATATGTGTGAATATGCATACTTTTGTAATTATTTATTTTGTCAAGTTTATGTTGTGTATGTTGGAAGTGGTGACGCCTTGAGAGCTGTATGCAGGGAAATTTCATTTTAATGTACTCCGATTAGTGTGCATTCAAACTACTATCTATCTATCTATCTATCTATCTATCTATCTATCTATCTATCTATCTATCTATCATCTGTCTGTCTATCTACCCATCCATCCATCCATCTATCCATCTATCTATACATCCACTCATTCATACCTACCTACCTACCTACCTACCTACCTACCTACCTACCTACCTACCTACCTACATCTCTTTCTAAATCATTCTATCTATCTATCTATCTATCTATCTATCTATCTATCTATCTATCTATCTATCATCTATCTATCTATCTATCTATCTATCTATCTATCTATCTATCTATCATCTATCTATCTATCTATCTATCTATCTATCATCTATCTATCTATCTATCATCTATCTATCTATCTATCTATCTATCTATCTATCTATCTATCATCCATTCTGTTCCCCTGAAAATAAGCCCTCCGTGAAAATATTTTAACACAGCAGCAGCCATGAGGTGACCATGCTCGCTGCCTCCTGCACCTAAATAATAATAAGACCTCCCTGGAAATAAGGCCAAGCGCTT
Organism: Thamnophis elegans; assembly: GCF_009769535.1. NCBI lineage: Eukaryota > Metazoa > Chordata > Lepidosauria > Squamata > Natricidae > Thamnophis > Thamnophis elegans. Next base: position 45,923 of record NW_022473665.1, on the reverse strand, counting down.
ATTTCGGGGGTCAAAAGAAAATAAGACCCTGTCTTATTTTGGGGGAAACACAGTATCATCTATCTATTTATCTATCTATCTATCTATCTATCTATCTATCTATCTATCTATCTATCTATTATCCGTCTGTCTGTCTGTCTGTCTGTCTGTCTGTCTGTCTGTCTGTCTGTCTGTCTATCTATCTATCTATCTATCTATCTATCTATCTATCTATCTATCATCTATCTATCTATCTATCTTCTTACCTACCTACCTACATACCATCCATCCATCCATCCATCCATCCATCCATCCATCTAAAGAATCCACAATGGTTTGAAAATCAGGATAATTGACAGCCAAATTAATTAAAGTAAAAAATTAAGAAACTAAATTAATCAAATAAAAATAGCAAAGGGGGGGGGGCAGATCCTTTACCCAAAGTTCCTCAAATAAGTTACCCGGACCTAATCCACATATCAAAGGATAAGGTCTGAAAACAGGGAGTTGATTAGGTGTCCCCATGGAACTGCATGTTCGCAAGAATATATATACCTACACGCACATATATGTACACACACGGCCCTCAAGTGTCACCCTAGACTCAGCACAGAGACCGGCTAAACTCTCCTAATAAGAGCCTGAGCCTGTAGCCCATTTCTCTGCAGCCGACCCATAAAAGCAAACCATTTTGCATTTAGGAATAGATATTTCTTCTTCCCTCCCAGCTGCCTGGATCTCGTTCTTATTTATTCTTGCGCAACCCCGGCTGGAGTTGGAATCCCAAATGATTCTTCTGACAGGGGGCCTCCTGTTTTGCTTGGTATGGTTTTGTTTTGATTTGTACGTGGTGAAAATGTCCCTTTTGCGCTTGTTTTGGAAGCCATAAACAGATGTAGCGCTCGGCGTCGGAAGTAACGGAATGACTCAGGCTGATCTGTAAGGGAGATGGTGCAAGGCTCTTCTCCTCCCTTGGGCCTGAATGGATTGCGACTGGAAACTTGGACCCCGAGGAATTTGCACAGATAATTACCTCCTCCTCCGACGGTGGATTCCGAGCAGAGTCGAGCCTTCCTTGCCACAGATTGAACTTTCCTCAACGTATCGCTGTGGTTGCTACAACGGGGACCGAAGCGAAGGCAGAGTCAGATGGAATCAATCTTTGTTTTTCTCAATGCAGCAGCAAAAAACCTATCAAGGAGAATGTTTGCAGCTCAGGGTTGAACGGAGGGGTCGGGCGCTCTCTGGTCCTGGTGGTTTTCTTACAGATGTTTCATGACCCAAACTGGGTGGTAACTTCATCAGTTCTAGCAGGAAGTAGGGTGTGCAGAGAGGAGGGTGAGGAGGAAGAAGGAAGAAGAGGAAGAAGAGGAGGAGGAGGAGAAGGTCATAGGGTTCTTAATTCTCTCAGAGCTTAGTGGTGGGCATGGCTACTCAGCGCACTTCACCATGGCGGGTGTGTGTGTGTGTTTCCAGAGCCTTTCCTTGAGCCACCAGGAGGGCAAAAACGGCCTCTCTCCCGCCTCTGAGAAGGGGCAGTTTCCAGACTCCCGGAAGTTCTGGGAGGCTAGTTTTTTACACTCCCAGAGCCTCCGTGGGGGGCCTGCATTTATCTGACATCCAAAACGGGCCACGTGGACACTCCTGGGAGGGGTGTGGTGGGCAGGGCCAGCCAGTTCTTCCAACTACTTGATTCGGCGAACCAGATATAAAATTGGCATCTGGTTCGCCCAAACTGATCCGAACCGGCTGAATCCCAGCCCTGCTCCCTCACCCTCAGTATTTGAAACAGACAAATGAGAGAAGCTCAGCTGGAACTGAACACAGATCCCAGCTTCCAGTTGGCATCAATTATCAGAAGCTACCGGGGAATTCAGGACCACGTTGCATCAACAGAGGGATAGAATCAAGATCACATGAAGGGTTAATATCACTTTATAAGGCCTTGGTAAGGCCACACTCGGAATACGGCATCCAGTTTTGGTCGCCACGATGTAGAAAAGATGTGGAGACTCTGGAAAGAGTGCAGAGAAGAGCAAGAAAGAGGATTAGGGGATTGGAGACTAAAATATATGAAGAACGGTTGCAGGAACTGGGTATGTCTAGTTTAATGAAAAGAAGGACCAGGGGAGACATGATAGCAGTCTTCCAATATCTCAGGGGCTGCCCCAAAGAAGAGGGACTCAACCTATTCTCCAAAGCACCTGAGGGTAGAACAGGAAGCAATCAAGGAGAGAAGCAATTTAGAACTAAGGAGGAATTTCTTGACAGTTAGAACAATTAATCAGTGGAACAGAAGTTGCCTCCGGAAGTTGTGAATGCCCCAACGCTGGAAGTTTTTAAGAAGATGTTGGATAACCATTTGTTGGATAACCAAATGGCATAGGGTTTCCTGCTTGAGCAGGTGGTTGGACTAGAAGACCTCCAAGGTCTCTTCCAACTCTGTTATTCTATTCTGTTCTGTTCTGTTCTGTTCTACTCTACTCTACCCTAGTCCTAGTCCTAGTCCTATTCCTATTCCTATTCCTATTCCATTCCATTCCATTCTATTCTAAAGAATAGAAAGAGCCAAGGTGGCACAATGGTTAGAGTGCAGTACTGCAGCCACTTCAGCTGACTGCTAAGCTGCAGTTCGGCTGTTCAAATCTCACCGGCTCAGGGTTGACTCAGCCTTCCATCCTTCCGAGGTGGGTGAAATGAGGACCCAGACTGGGGGGGGCAAATATGCTGACTCTGTAAACCGCTTAGAGAGGGCTGAAAGCCCTATGAAGCAGTATATAAGTCGAACTGCTATTGCTATTGCTATTGCTATTGCTATTCTATTGCTATTCTATTGCTATTCTATTGCTATTCTATTGCTATTCTATTGCTATTGCTATTGCTATTCTATTCTATTCTATTCCATTCCATTCCATTCTATGTCTTGAGGGCAACATCTCTGCTTTGCAGCTTGTCTCCTAGAAACTTATTTTTATGGCCTCATTTATCCATCCTGGGGTCAGTTGCTGGAGAGAGACTTCTACTTGTCCATGAGTTTAGTTTCATCCCCTGTAAAAACAAGCTCCCCCCCCCCCGAGTAGCTGCCACAACATCTTGATTTTCGGCAGTTAACCAACTCTTGCATGGAGGAGGATTCCTGTGGCCTGGGCTGTTGCCTCTTCGAGTCGCTTTACTTGCAGAAGTGGCAGGCCGCTGTGCCCGAGGCGTAAAAAAGGACAGTTTGATCCTTGGCCATCTTCTCCGTTCCGTTGCTCTTCCGCACCAAAAGATTTCTGAAAGTCCGGAGGTGAAAAGGAAAAAAAAAATCACGAAAAGCAGAAACCTTTTTTAGCTTTGACATTCTCTCCGCTGCCTGGGGGCCATTTAAAAGGAACACGGCTGTAGGAAAGTCCAACCTGTCGGCTTCCGAGCCTATTTTGGGAACAATACGCCAGCCAGTGCCGTGGCTTAAGAGTAATGTTTATTTCTTTTGATGCTTTAAAGCGGTGGTGATGCACGTCCGGATATGTGCGGTGGGCATCTGAAAGGGGATAGACATTAAAAGCCAGTCTTTATTATCCTTTTGAGTCGGGCACCTGATTGTTCTCATGCATGAAAAGAGCTTCTAGCTCAACAAGGATCCTGTCCTTTTGTCCTTTTGTGCCTTCGCCCCAGAGCTGGGATTCAGCAGGTTCTGGAGAACCGGTAGCGGAAAGTTTGGAGGACTGGTAAATACCACCTGTTGACTGGCCCTGCCCCCATCTATTCCCAGGCTCCCCAGTCCCAGCTGATCGGGAGGAAATTGGGATTTTGCAGTAACCTTCGCCTGGAGTGGGGAGAGAATGGGGATTTTGTAGTATCCCTTCCCTGACATGCCCACCAAGCCATACCCACCAAGCCACGCCCATCAAGGCATGCTATGCCAACCAAACCAAGCCATGCCCAGCAAGCCACACTCATCAAACCACACCATGCCCACCAAGCCACGCCATGCCCACCAACCCACACCCATCAACCCATGCCACGCCCACCAACCCATGCCCACAACCCACGCCCACCAAGCCACACCCACCTAGTCACAGCATGCCCACCAAACCACGCCATGCCCACCAATCCATGCCTAGCAAGCCATACCATGCCCACCAAGTCATGCCCACCAAGCCATGCCATGCCCACCAAGCCACAGCATGCCCACCAAGCCATGCCATACCCCCCAAGCCACAGCATGCCCACCAAGCCATGCCACACCCACCAAGCCATGCCATGCCCACCAAGCCACAGCATGCCCACCAAGAAATGCCATGCCCGCCAAGCCATGCCATGCCCACCAAGCCACGCCCACCAAGCCACACCATGCCCACCAAACCACCCCATGCCCACCAAGCCATGCCCACCAAGCCATACCATGCCCACCAAGCCATGCCATGCCCACCAAGCCACAGCATGCCCACCAAGCCATGCCAATCAATCCACGTCACGTCCACCAAGCCACGCCATACATACCATGCTACACCACGCCAACCACGCCACACCACACCCACCAAGCCATGCCATGCCCACCAATCCACACCCACCAAGCCCCGCCCACCGAACCAGTAGTAAACATTTTTCAATCCCAACACTGCTTCACCCCAACGTAGTTTCAATTTGAAATATTTATGGTACGAAACCAAGGCAACTGAGGCAGGGGATGGCAGAGCTGGGCCGATCCCTCCGCCACGCATACAAAATGCACAGAATGCCTTTTGGAATTCAGACGGACGCGAAGGGCAGAGCAACTGTAAGGAGGCACAGCCCTCGTCCCCCCCCCCCCTTTCCACGGATGTCTCCTGCTCTTTGGTGGATCACCAGGTTCTCTGCAACGGAATTGGAACAATGGGGGCCTTTTGTCTTACTAGCAGCAACGTTTGAAAAGAAGCTACGGCAAAAAAAAACATCGTTTGTTAGGCTTTGAAAACACGAGGGGGTCTGAAAGCCAGTAATTTTGTAAAAAGCTTAAAAGCTGAATTATTTGTGGTTCTAAATGGGGTAGAGGTTTTTTTTTCCCCACATTGGTAGATGAGTTAGCAGTTATCAAAAGAGGGAGATAGAAAACGGCTTCTTTTTCGCAGAATTAAGCCCCCTGCATTGAAAAAGTGGGAAGAAACCAGCAAGAAATTTGCAGCTTTAAATTGCCTGCCTCCACACACACACACACACACACACACACACACACACACACACACACACACCTTCACCTCTTCTGCTTGACCTTCAGATTCTTGTTCCTTTGATTAACTTTTTCCAGATGAGAAGTTGGATTCTAATACAGATTGTAGGAGTCTAGGCTCTGTGGATAGAATAGAGCTGGAAGGGACCTTGGAGATCTTCTACTCAACCAGAGGAACTCTGGGAGTTGAAGCCCACAGGTCTTAAAGTTGCCAAGGTTGGAGACCACTGTTCTAGTCCACCCCCTGGGTCAAGTAGGAGATCCTATACCATTTCAGACAGATGGCTGTGCAGTCTCTTCTTGAAAGCCTCCAGTGATGGAGCACCCATAACTTCTGAAGGATAGCAGTTCCACTGATTAATTGTTCTCATTAACAGGAAATTTTCTCCTTAGTTCTAAGCTGGATGTCTCCTTGATCAGCTTTTGTCTATCGTTTCTTGTCTTGCTCTTCTGGTGGTTTGGAGAATGTATCAACTTCACCTTCCCTAGTAGAATTATGCTTTTAAAAAGGGAAAAATAAACCCCAATAAGTAAAAACCACAAGGCAAATATAAATTTATACAGATGCACGAGATTAAGTTAAGGTTGCATCACAATATGAATGCAAACTGTAGGCCTGAGAGAGAGACAGAGAGAGAGAGAGAGAGAGAGAGAGAGAGAGAGAGAGAGAGACAGAGAGGCAGAGAGAGAGAGAGAGAGACAGAGACAGAGAGAGACAGAGAGAGAGAGACAGAGAGAGACAGAGAGGAGAGAGAGACAGAGAGACAGAGAGACAGAGAGAGAGAGAGAGAGAGACAGAGAGAGAGAGACAGAGAGAGAGAGAGACAGAGAGACAGAGAGAGAGAGAGAGACAGAGAGAGACAGAGAGAGAGAGACAGAGAGAGACAGAGAGACAGAGAGACAGAGAGACAGAGACACAGAGAGACAGAGAGACAGAGAGACAGAGAGAGAGAGAGAATAGACAAATTTGTACCTTGCCTTGGGCGATCGTAAATTATCTGTCACGAAGACCTCCCCATGAGTGATGTCCTACAACACCTCTTCAAACATTGAGATCAAAAGCTATATATATAAACCAATCAAATAAAAAAAAAAGGAGAGTTGATTTGTTGTTTGAGCAAGGAGCAGAAGTTGGGTGTGTTAACCATAGTATTCTTTTTCAAATCTCTTACATACAGTTACAAGTATACATTCACATAGTTATTTATTCTTATTTATATTTATCACTTTTACATATTTTTTTTAAATTGTTCCATATAAAATATACATTCTGGAAGCCTCCTGAAGGTCCCCAAAGTCTCTGGAAGGCTTAAACTGACCCTACGAGCAAACCGGAAGTCCATTCCCGAACTTCCGGTTTGCTCATAGGGCCGTTTTTTTTGCGCTCCGGAGGGAAGCTCCTGAAGCTTCCGGAAGGCCTCCGGGGTTGTGGGAGGCTCTTTTCACCCTCCCCAGGCTCCTATAAAGCCTCTGGAGCCTGGGAAGGGGGAAAATGGCTTTAAAAAAGGCTGAACTCAACTGGCCAGCACGCGCATGGACGCTGGCCAGCTGACGGGGCAACACCTCGGGTTGTAAAGTAAAGGATTAGGGTAGAGGTAGTCCTTGAGTTGCAACCATTGTTTACTGGTTGGTGGGAATGGTCTTGGTGATTCCAGCGAGCCCACCAACACTGATAGGGCAGGCCACTAGGATATAGCAATAGCAATAGCAATAGCAGTTAGACTTATATACCGCTTCATAGGGCTTTCAGCCGTCTCTAAGCGGTTTACAGAGTCAGCATATTGCCCCCAACAATTTGGGTCCTCATTTTAGCCACCTCGGAAGGATGGAAGGCTGAGTCAACCTTGAGCCGGTGAGATTTGAACAGCCGAACTGCAGAACTGCAGTCAGCTGAAGTAACCTGCAGTACTGGACTCTACCCACTGCACCACCTCGGCTCTATATAAAATGACAGCAACTCTGAAGGTACCGAAGATGTTACCTAGTTGGGCAATGAAACGTCTTCAAGAAAGCAAACAGGCTCAGGGACCACCAAGGAATCCACCGTTCTCCTCCCCTTCTTTCCCCACTTCAAATATAAATAAATAAATAGATATATAAATAAATAGATATCACTACAGTAGAGCTCAGGATGTCAACACACAGCCCAATACCCAGGTCGTTACAACACAAAACACTAATGGGCACACAGCCAGTACCTCAGCCACACAGGAGGTTACGAAACAACCGACTAATCTGCAAACATCAACTCCATCAACTAATCAAGATGTTACAACACAGCCAATCAACCCAGATACAGCAACAAAGCCAGCACTCCACACACACACACACACACCAATATTTATAGAAAGACGGAAGCTCTGATCACGCTTTGCTCGCACAAGCACGAAGCCGAAGGCACCAGCCTGAAGATGGCGAGTGGGACCTCGTCGAAACGTCGCCAAGATACTCTCAATCTTACATGAGAAAAGACCCGAATACAACAAGACCAATATATTTACACACACACACACACACACACACACACACACACACAGAGCTGGCCATTATTCATCCAGAACAAGCTGTCATGGGAAGGCATTCTCCCAACAGACCACACATTCCCGGGTCTTATCAGTCCAGGAGGCATCGATCTAATTGGCAGGATACCGTTTGATTCTCCACCAGCACTTAGAAAGCCACCGTGAGTGACACTTGTTAAGACTTGGCAGAAGAAGTCCTGTTATTTTTTTAAAAAATCCTTAGTTTTGTAGATTGAGTTTAAGCAAGCAATTCTTCAAGACTGTCATTCTGTCAGGAGAGCAGGTGAAAATGCCTTTGTATTAGCTGTTCCTTTTGCCCTGCTGTTTACAACATGCAACGCATCTGCGTTAAGGCTCTGGAAACTGTTGCCATAGCCACCCCTTTTTTCTAAACTCATTACATATGTTCGGTCAAAATAAATTTGCAATGCCCCTTATTCTCAGCTCGCCTTTGAAATAGCTCCCAACTTCAAGCTTGCGTGATCGTCTCTGGCTGGAAAACTTATTAATGGAGATTCGTTGTGCTATTACCTACAAAAATGTAAAACAAATTAAGTGTAAAAAAAAAAACCCATTAACTTGCAGCTGGGTGGAAAATTTCACCACGATTTTTGACAACTGGGGAAGAATGGAGACAAAAATAATGGCTATAAATACATATTCATTCACAAAATGGATTGGCATGAGAAGATTCAAAAATATTTCTAGGATGTATGCACAGGTAGTCCTTAAATTACAAGTGTTAGCAATTCTGTTTTATATAAAGCATCACATGGAGGAAACAAAGGGTACCGTCACCATGTGCCTTACTGCTAACTATATTACTGTAACAGGAAACAGGAAACTCTACTTATAACAAAAGAGCATAGAGTATGTACCATAGATGCAAACTTATAAATACTTCCATCTAATGTCTGAATACTACTATAGTTGTTGCATAGAAATACATCCCAACAGTGAATCCCAACAACAATTCATTTAGTGACTGCTCAAAGTTACAGCACTGAAAAAAATGACATGATCACTTTTCATATTTGCAATTGTTGAGACATCTCCATGGTCACATGATCAAAATTCAGACACTTGGCAAGTGACTCATATTTATGACCAGTTACTGCAAAATCCCCATTCCCTCCTCACCCCACTAACCTGTTTTCCAGCTCCGTTCTCCTGTTCAGAGCAACAAAAGAAGATCAGCTGGGAGGCAGAGGGGTGGGTGGGGCCAACCTATTTGCTGGTTCTCTGAACTACTCAAAATTTCTGCTACCGGTTCTCCAGAACCTGTCAGAACTGGCTGAATGCCACCTTTGGTCCCAGGGTCATGTGATCCCTTTTTGCGACCTTCTGATAAGCAAAGTCAAAGAGGAAGCCAGATTCACTTAACAACACCCACAGTAGCACACGCTAAGATGCATAAGAGGGTGTGTAAGGTCAGTGCCAGGTTTCCAAAAGATGCCCTAATTAATTCATGAGCATCAAGCCAAGTTTCAAAAGGAATCCAGTCGTTTATTAGGAACACCATTTCAGCAATACCCCATTGCAATTAGAACTGATCTCATTTTAATTATGGCTGAAGTTTACCCCTCTTTCCTCCCTCCCCTCAGTCTGTGTCGTAAATCACATTGATCAACGAGGTGTACACCTCACAAGCCTGCTGTAGTAATCTGAAATCTGACTCTAACCGAAGGTATGCGTGGAATACATTCCCCCCCTTTCCTCACCATGGTAACTTTATGAGTTGACAGTCAGCGGCAGTGGTGGGTTCCTACTGGTTCGGACCTGTTTGGAGGAACCGGTAGTAGTTTCACAGCCTAGGTTGCTGGAACCGGCAGCGACCCAGGCCTGCCACGCCCCCAAACTAGTTCCCCAGGCAGCGCCGTCAGCACCGCCATCTTGTTTTTCAGTTCTGCGCATGCGCAGAACAATTTTAATTGCACTGCGCATGCACCCGTGTGAACCGGCAGTAGTGCCTGGCGGAACCCACCCCTGGTCAGCGGGGGTTTTGCAAACAATGTCAGGACCACCTAGATAAAGCAAACAGGACTTTTCCAAACTTCTGGAACATCCGGGAGGCCTGTTTTTCGCCCTCCCAGAGCCTCTCTGCAGGCGCTGCACTTACCTGGCATGATAAATGAGCTGTGTGGAGACTTCTGGGAGGGTAGGGGAAGGGTGGGTGGGTCCAGCCAGTCCTTCCAACTGCAGGTTCAGCGATCCAGATGCAAAATCAGCATCTATTTCACATGAACAGGTTTGAAGCGGTTGAATCCCACCCCTGAGTTGATGTTCAGATGAAGCACAGAAGGTGCAGGGAACCATGGAGATGGCCTTGAAGAAGACATCTGGAAAGGGTTAAGAGCAAATCAGCTGCCGAAGACACTTACGTTGAAGTCAAGTGAGTGGCGAAGGATTCGAAAAGGACTCCGATTGTCATTCCCTCCTGTATTAAGAGGTGGGGGGGAATGGAAAACATGGACAGATTTGGAAAATTATGTTACTGTAGTCCCAGTGTAGTTCTAAATGGTTGAGTTGGGTCAGTTCGATCTTCTCCGTTGGCATCAAGATACATCCTTAAAGTAGAATCTTGGTAGCTCAGGGTTGAAAGGAGGGGTCCTTGGTGCTCTCTGAGTTTGCACTCCTTACTAGCACTGATGATGTTCCTTAGTTGGGTCATGAAACATCTGCAAGAAAACAAGCCAGTTCAGAGAACACCAAGGACCCCACAGCCATAATATCTCTGTCTAATCCCCTTATGTACAAGAATGGCTGCCGAGAGTAAGCCTTAGGAGCTCACCATGGAGCCGTTATACCATAACCCATAAAAATGTGGTTTTCTGTCTGTTCCAAAGGCACCAGTGAGTAATTACAAACCAGGAGCAAGGAGTAGAAGCAGCCATTAAGAGTTTGGGATCCATATGGAAAGGGCCTTGCTTTTCCAGAGGAGACTCCATAGGGAAGGGTTCTCTGTCAAACCCGTTGCAATTTTGCCAGCAAATGCTTGTAAATTTATTATATGCAAATACACGGCTGGGCCAGAAGGTTGGATTGAGTCAAACCCATTGAGTCCTGAGTCTATAAATGGCTTCAAACTTCAAAGAGAATTCAAGGTGATTCGGAAATTCGATGCCTTTTCGCTTTGCAGAACCTGCACCCTTCACGGAGGGGCCGAGCTGAAGGGGAAGCTGAGAGTAGAGAGGCCTCCTCTGATAATAAGAGGAGTTAATGAGCTTCCTCGCTTATTTCTGCACCTGCCCGTTGGAACATTTTGTGCTGTTCTGCGCCTTCTGTTTCCACACCCCGCTTGAATTTTGTTTCAGCACATTTGTCTGACGAAAGCAGAGGGTCGAATTTATCGATCGCCTGAGTGGATCTGGGAAAGCGTGCTTGTGGAATGGTGATTATAATTAAATAGAGCATTTCTCCGTATCGTAGTGAACTTTACATGCAGGAGATGTAATGCTGTGGAGTCCTTGAGTCGGGCTGTTTTCTTGCAGGCATCTCACCGCCAAACTAGGTAACAGCATCAGTGCTCGTAAGGGAGGAGAGTTGCGCTGCCAGTGTTAGTGGGAGTGGGCTGTTGTTTACTGTTAGCTTGGTCGTCTGAGTTGGTGGTTTCCTGCGTATTGTGTGATTCCTGGGCATGCCACTAGTGCAGTGATTGCTAACCCTTTTTGCTATCGCGTGCCAAAAGTGGGGGGGGGGAGCATGGGGGGGAGGACATGCACATGCGTGCCCGCACCCATAATTCTATGCGCCAAAAACCAGCCAAGAAATGGCCAAAAATGAAGGTTGAAACTAGCTGGCCAGCACACATTCGTGCTGGAGCTGACAGGGCAACACCTCATGTGCCCTAAGCAATGGCTCTGTGTGCCACCTGTGGCATATGGGCCATAGGTTCACCATCATGGCACTAGCGTATAAAATGAAAACAAACCCCACTCCCTTACTAGCCCTGATGATGTTACCTAGCTTGGTAATGAAACGTCTGTGTAGAAAGCTTCCAAGCTAACAAAGAGAGTTCCAAACACCCCAGAGTTCAATTCCAGGCTGCAAACATTTTCTTCGAGAGAGGTCACGCTTTTCAGAATTTCTGTTATGTGGCACAAGCAGCACATCACGTGCTATTCGCAAAGCGGCTAACTTTTGCCAAAAGTTACACCCACAAGCATCCCATCACAACAAGGCGCATAGTCAAAGGATGGGGAATTGTTCGGTCCTTAGTAAGAGCTTACTTTTAAACAGTCTTTGGTTTTTTTTTTTAAAAAAAAAGTTTAATATTTAATCGGGAGGAGGTCTTTTTTTTTTAAAAGATTCAATACAAAATTGCCTTGTCTCACTTAACAACAGAAATGTTGGGCTCAGTTGTGGTCATAAGCCGAGGGCTACCTGTGTATAGGATTTTCTGGGTTATTTGAAGATGGCTTAAACTGTCCTTTACCCATACGGATGAAGGCAAATCTATGTGTCCCAGGGTAACTTTGTGGGATCCAATCTGGGTCGGACACTGGGACCAGAGGTTTATTTTTCCAAACTTTTGGACTTGTGCAGGAGCCCATCTTCATGAAACTTGTCTCTAGCAGGGTGTGTTCTGTTCTCTGTGTGGTATTTATATGGTGCCTATTGTATGCAACTTTTTAGTTGTTGATTGGGGTGTGTTGATGGCTGGCTTTTCAGTCATTGGCACTCATTTCCTTGTGCTGCCCATCTCTCACCTTCTAAATACTTGAAAATCTGATAGTAAATCAGCCCTCCTGTTGACTGATGAGGGAGCTCTTTCCCAGGCTTCAATCCCTTCCCTGGTTGTTTTTGTCCCTGCTCGTCCAACAATCTTAGTAGATACAAAATTTGAATGCGTGTCCTTGTTCATTGCCGTGTAAGGCTTACCAATGAGTTCAGGTCTCCTCATCTGACCGCTAGCTTTTGTTCTTGTCATCCAGTGGTGTAGCTACATGTCTCTTCATTTCCACTTGTCACTAGATTAAGGGGGGGAGAGATGTTGACTACGAATGGATTAGTTTGGAGAAATGAAACTTTTGCAGCTCCACGGAAGCTGATGAGAGCCTGGAAACTTTTCAAGGTCCTATCAACAGGTGCGAAGAAGAAGGCAGATGGTTCCCATAGCAAAGAGGACTCGTTTACGTGGTCTATGTCAGTGACGGTGAACCCTTTTGGTACGGAGTGTCCAAAGTGCATCCATGTGTATGTGTGGGCGCGCACGTGCCACAGCACCGGAAAATGAAAGATGAGTTGGCCGATGCGTGCATGCCTGTTTTTTGGCCATTTTTGGACATTCTCAGGTCATTTTTCAGGCCATTTTCAGCTTGTTTTCCAGGCTGTTTTGGGAGTGTGTTTTTCAGGTCATTTTCCGGCACTCTGGTGTCCGCGAAGACCAGCTGGCTGGAAATCAGAAGAGCAGCTGGCGATGCACATGCCATAGGTTTCCCCATCACGGGTCTACATGGAAGCCTGGGGGTTGGGGTTTTATTTATTTATTTATTTATTAGACTTCTATACCGCTTCATAGGGCTTTCAGCCCTCTCTAAGCGGTTTACACATTTTTTTAGCAAATTGAGTCAGCAACTTGCCCCCAACAGTCTGGGTCCTCATTTCACTCACCTCGGGAGGATGGAAGGCTGAGTCGACCTTGAGCCGGTGAGATTTGAACCGCTGAACTGCAGATCACAGTCAGCTGAAGTGGCCTGCAGTACTGCACCCTAACCACTGCGCCACCTCAGCTGGGTTGGGCTGGGAACTCCAATGTTTAATAATGTGCCAATGAATTCCTTTGCCCATCCTTGAAGGAGTTGTGCAGGAAGGTTTAAAAATACAGTGAAATCATTGGCACTGTTTCATTTCAACGATTATCATCTTTGCTATTTTCATCTAGTCTGAATATATGAGAGCCGAGGTGGCACAGTGGTTAGGGTGCAGTACTGCAGGCCACTTCACTGACTGTTATCTGCAGTTCAGCGGTTCAAATCTCACCGGCTCAGGGTTGACTCAGCCTTCCATCCTTCTGAGGTGGGTGAAATGAGGACCCAGATTGTTGTTGGGGGCAATATGCTGACTCTGTAAACCGCTTAGAGGGGGCTGAAAGCCCTATGAAGCGGTATATAAGTCTAACTGCTATTGCTATACATACATACATACATACATACATACATACATACATACATACATACATGAAACAGCTACACTCTGTAGACCTTGTGATATTTTCCTCTTGCGACTGAATCTCGTATCAACTCAAAGGGAATCTCGTGGCCTTCAAAACCACAAAAATCTAAAAATTTAACCAGAATCTCGCCATCCTCACATCTTAAGCTCCCCAATTCAGCTCAGCTCAGATCTTGGCTTGAGTCCCACATCTCAAATATTTATGACCGTCTTCAATCTGGAAGCGCCAATGTTGTTGACCTTTGTGTTTTGCGGTGTTAGTGATTCCAAATGCTTAAATTGTCTTACATGTGTTTTGTGTTTTTCCCCTTTGGATACCCAGTTCTGGGTTCTTTTTTTTGTTGGAATTTAAATGCCATTTTCTTTTTTAAATGGGAAACATCCTCCTTTGGTAGAATAAGGTTTTCTTCATCCCGCAGCTGCTGTTTGATATAATGATTTATTAAGGTACTAGGACAAATATTGATCTGGCTAATAGCTTTTGCCTTCCTGCATAATACTCTACATTTTACTCTGCTAAAAGGGCCCCCTATTCCTCCTCTCATCCTCTGATTGACCATAAATGCTTTGGCCTTTCCCTCCAGCCATTATCACCCTAACCAAAGTGGTAAATAAATGCAGAGTATTTATAGACTCATTTAAAAGGCAAACATATCCAAATACCGTTCTGAACACCCCCCCACCCCCCGCTATTTGGATAATGTTTGGTAGGTTTAATAGAGTCTTATAGCGGCAAAGACCAGATTCGATTATGAGATTAAAAAATGTTTCTTTAATGCTTTAAAGATTAAACATTTCTCGAAATCTTATCAAGGGGAAGAAGCCTTAATCAATCCACAGTGAGCATCTGAACCAGGATGACCCACAAAATCCCACCCCACTTAATTTGCCTTTCCCCCAGCTTGCCTTTCAACTGATATATTCTTGAGGGATTAATTAATGCAGATGTTTTGGAAAGTGATATCTGGAATTCGAGGCACTTCTTCAAATGACCCAGCCTGGTGGAGAAATATTATTTATCTATTGGAGTCTCTGGAGCTCAATTTCATGCCAGGAATTCTGCTTGTTATATAGAAAACTCCAATATTGAATGTGGTTTGAGCCTCCTCCTCCTCCTCCTCCTCCTCCTCCTCCTCCTCCTCCTCCTCCTCCTCCTCCTCCTCCTCCTTCTGTTCCTTCTGCTTCTGCTTCTCTTCTTCCTCCTCCTCCTCCTTTGTCATGTCATGTCGTTTGGTGGGAGGACAGTAAAGTGATGGTAGAAATATTACTACCCTTACTACCCTCCCGGCCTTCCGCAAAGCCACCAAGTCCTGGCTGTTCCAGCAGGCTGGGGGGAGCTGAGAAGCATCTACCTCCACGGAAATTGTGAATGTTGGTTTTGTTTTTAATATGTTGTCTTTGTCTTGTTCCCCCCTTTCCCTTGTCTTTTGTGAGCCGTCTGGAGTCCTCCGGGAGTGGGCGGCATACAAGACAAATAAAATAAATAAATAAATAAATTTAATTTTGAAAAACAGCCTGGTGAGAGGAGCACTTATTTGCTCCATAACTATCCCTTCAAAATCTGCTTTTTGGGGTCCATATAACACATTCCCATATATTTCTGTGCATTTTTATTTGATAATTAGACAAATTACTTGATTCTGCAGCCTACAAGGATTTTCAAAACAATTCTTTAATAAGATTTTCATGTAAGTGAAAGATAAACATGAAATTATGTAGAGCGAAATTAAGAAAAAGAAGCAGAAGAGACAAGGCAGGGGAGAACAAAGGAACGGAAAAAAGGAAAAGATAACTAAAGAAGCAACTTCTGATCTTCTTCACAGCAGTTACAAACAAATTCATTATCTTTCCTCTCCCTTTAAAGTGACAAAAAGTTTGTCTCCTTCCCATATTCAGCCCTCTTTAATCAGCAAACCCATTGATCATCAATTCAATTCTCCCATTTTCAAATCCATAGGAGATTTCCCATATATATATATATATATATATATATATATATATATATATATATATATATATATATATATATATATATATATATATATATATAGTAGGTCTCTAGTTGTTCGGGTTTTCTCCCGCGTAGAATTGGAGATGTCTTGGCGACGTTTCGACGAAGTCACATTCGTCATCTTCAGGCTGCTGCTGACTACTCCAAACCTGAAGTTTATATATATATATTTATATATATATATATATATTCAAATCCATAGATTTCCCATCTTTATATATATATATATTCCCATCTTTGTTGTATTTGTGCTGATAAATAAATAAAGGGAGACTAGTATAGATCTATTTCAAGCTATTTAGCTCTCATCAGCTAGCCATACCCTTACTGGGAATCAAACCTGTGCTGTATTGTATCTTAGGCAGATGTATTAACCACTGAGCTACAGAGTTCGACTCCTTATCAGCCAAGCAAGGGTGAAAGGTATCTATTTAGAGTTACAACCCCCGGTATGCCCAAATATGGGAGGAAGATCACTACTTCCATTCTCTGTCCTTCGGCTCGTCACAAGAGACCATCCAGACAGAAACCCAATATTTTTACTGTTGCCTTTTTGTTACATTTGTTGTATTTGTGCTGATAAATAAATAAAGGGAGACTAGTATAGATCTATTTCAAGCTATTTAGCTCTCATCAGCTAGCCATACCCTTATGGCTAGCTGATGAGAGCTAAATGGAAGTAGTAGTAGTAGTAGTAGTAGTAGTAGTAGTAGTAGTAGTAGAGAATGGAAGTAGTGATCTTCCTCCCATATTTGGGCATACCGGGGGTTGTAACTCTAAATAGATTCCCATCTTTATATATATATTCTTCAAAACGATGGAAATGAAGGCCACATTTTTTGAAAATCACATTCAGTTGAATGTAAATAAATGAGACAAGGGTCTTGTTTTTGACTCTGTTGTACATCATGACATTGTGTATACTTGTTTGTTGTTGTTCAGTCACTAAATTGTGTCATGAGCCACAGCATGCCAGGTCCCCCTGTCCTCCCACTAGCTTCAGGAGTTTTCCCAAATTCATGTTCATTGCTTTGAGGACATGACCTAATCATCTCATCCTCTGCCGTAACCTTCTCCTTTGGCCTTCCATCTTTCCCAACATCAGATGCTTCTCCAAGGAGACCTCTCTTCTCGTTTGGTGGCCAGTGGAGGACAGGTCCCTTGTCTTCCATTGTCTCCCAGAGTTTTCCCATTGTCTTTGATGACACCATCCAACCATCTCATCCTCTACTACGCATTTCTCCTCTGGCCTTCCATCTTTCCCAACATCAGGGTCTTCTCCAAGGAGACCTCTCTTCTTATTTAGTGGCCAGTGGAAAACAGGCCATTCTGTTGTCCATTATTTCCTGAAGTTTGCTCACTGCGTTGATGACTCTATCTAACCATCTCATCTTCTGCTGTCCTCTTCTCCTTTGACTTTCCGTCCTCCCCAACATCGGGGTCTTGTCCAAGGGGACCTCTCTTCTCATTTGGTGGCCAATGGAGGACAGGCCTCCTGTCCTCCATTGTCTCCCAGACTTTGCCCATTGCCTTTGATGACACCATCTAACCATCTCATATACTACTGCCCCCTTCTCCTTTGGCCTTCCATCTTTCCCAACATTGGGATCTCCTCCAAAGAGTCCTCTTTTCTCATTAAGAGCCGAGGTGGCGCAGTGGTTAGGGTGCAGTACTGCAGGCCACTTCAGCTGACTGTTATCTGCAGTTCAGCGGTTCTAATCTCACCGGCTCAAGGTTGACTCAGCCTTCCATCCTTCCGAGGTGGGTGAAATGAGGACCCAGACTGTGGGGGCGATATGCTGACTCTGTAAACCGCTTAGAGAGGGCTGAGAGCCCTATGAAGCAGTATATAAGTCTAACTGCTATTGCTATTAGGTGACCAAAGTATTTGAGCTTCAGCTTCAGCATCTGCTCTTCCAAAGGACAGCCAGGATTGATTTCCTTCAGGATTGATTGATTGGATCTCCTTCCAGTTTAAGGGACACTCCACTGTCTTCTCCAGCACTACAATTCAAAAGCCGTACTTCCTTTTGCCTAGAGTTTCAGATTTCCCTTTTGGTGTGGGCTAAACCATCGTTTCAGACGCAGTCTTGTGGTCCCGCTCTCTCTGGGACTCGACCTGTGAGGGCTACTTCCTCTCTTCTTTTGTTATTATCTGTAGAACAGCAGAAACAAAATGTCAGCACTCCTTCATTGGATAATCAGGAAAGAAAACCACAAGACTCCATTGATAGAAATCAAGTGTACTTTTACTAATTATAAATGAACAGAAGCGTAGCAAAGCGAAGACTGATTATTTAGGCGCGAAAGCAAATGATATATAGAATAACCCATTCCCCACCCCTTGGCATCCCAGTCACAGTCCAATCATAATTCTCCCAAGTGTCAGGTGCAAGATAACTTCGAAAGGCATCACCAAGATGGCATGTCGGTGCCGTTGGCCTTGGCGGGAAATCTCCTCCGCATGCGCAGTAAGACAGGCAGCAAAAACTCCAGAATCTTCCTCCAGCACAATTAGTAGTCCCCTCCCAAATACCATGCCCCCCACTCCCCGTTTCAATGGCAGCCGAAGCAGCAGCAAAGCAGAGGCTGACACAAAGTCCAACCTTTATAAGAAAGGGTGACCCAGAAATAAAATCTATATTTTTGCAGCTTTACCCCCCACCTTGTGCTAGGCCTCCCGTTTTTTCTGTGCCAGAGCTGAAATGACCTCCATTCACTCAGCTCTTCGACTTTGTAATGTTCTGTCTTGGTTTATCCGTGAGTTTCTGTGAAACATTTCTCCTGCAGTTTTGACGGCTCCCTAAAGCAACATTTCATAATGTTGCTCATGAACAATTCTAAGCAGAGTAATGTGATCTAAATTGAATGATATCTCCCAGCGATCCTGGTGTATCCGGGGGATGCTAATATATCCAGCTTCTGTTTCCCAACAAATGTTGCTTAATAATGTTTTAAATACCCGAGAAAGAAGGGCATGTGTGCGTGCAGCCGTGCCTGCTTTCATGCGCACCCTGAAATGTAAGTAAACATTGGCTCATTATGGCGCTATCTGTAAAGGCAGAATACAATTGTCAAGGGGTTTCCTTTCATCAGAATGCAGCCTGTTGCCTTGCAACACAACACTTGACATTTATTTTGGGGGTTTTTGTTTAAAAGCCAGCTTTGTGGAGACAAATAGCTCACGAGTTTCCATTTTATGGCTTATTCTGAGACCTTTCATAGGGAAGATCTCAGCGGCTTCTCTATGCCTATATCTGTGATGGTGAACCTATGGCACAGGTGGTGGGGCGTAGGCGGGAGATGTGCACGCATGTTTGGGGTCACAGGGGAATTAGCACCCCCCACGGTCAGGGCCGGATTTTCCTATAGGCTAACTAGGCTTCAGCCGAGGGCCTCAAGATCAAGAGGGGCCTACATTCAAATTGTTAGCAAAATTAAAATTACACTATTCTAAAAACAGTGAACACTAAAACACTGAACCGAAAATAAGGAGAAATTCTACGCATATGACTAATAAAAAAACATAAAAATGTATTGGTTAAGATCGTTCCAGTGCCGCGGCAGTTGGGGAGCCCGCCCGCGTTCCCGGCACCGGCGGTCAGGCGAGAGGAGCGGCCGCTCCCAGTAGCCGCCCCGTCGACGCGGAGCCCACCAGCGGCCAGGCAGGTGAGGACGAGGGGCCAAGCCGGGCAGCTGAGCGCAGCAGGGGAGGCGGCTGGCCTCGCTGCCTTTGCCGCAGAGGAGAGCCGCCCTCCGTCGGGAGGCCAGCTACATATATTGATATATATCACAGTAATGATGTTTTTTTATTGTCTCTCATGTAATTTACAAACTTAAAAATGGGAGGTAAAAGGGCCTCATAAGTGGAATAGCCTAGGGCCTCTTTTCATCTAAATCCGGCCCTGCCCATGGTCCATTTTTGGTCCCAGGATGCTTCAGTGAGGCCTGATAGGCCCAAAACAGGGCGCAGGGTGTGTGTGTCACGTGCACATGTGCGGGGGGTGGGGGTGACACAGGGGGTCACATGTGCATGCACAGGGTGGAGTGGTGTGTGAGGAAGTGGTGTCACACATTTTGGGTGTGAGCACGCACGCTTTCGGCACGTCACAACAAAAAGGTTTGCCACTACTGGCTTATATCATTCAGAAGACAATGAGGAAAATATAGGGACGATTAAGTCCTAAGAGTAGAAATTGAGTCAACTTCTCTGTGATCTTAAGAGAGGCAACCTCAACATGTCCCAGTGGGACCTCCAAAAATTATCACCAAGGAAAGAGGAATAATTGTCATCAGACAATGAAGGAAGATCATAATAATACAACATATTGCATTGGTGAGCAATAAGAACTGCGGTGGCGCAGTGGTTAGAGTGCAGTACTGCAGGCTACTTCTGCTGACTGCCAGCTGCCTGCAATTTGGCAGTTTGAATCTCACCAGGCTCAAGGTTGACTCAGCCTTCCATCCTTCCAAGGTGGGTCAAATGAGGACCCAGATTGTTGGGGGCAAGAGGCTGACTCTGCAAACCGCTTAGAGAGGGCTGTAAAGCACTATGAAGCGGTATAGCAGTCTTAGTGCTATTGTTATTGCAGGCTAATTCTGCCCACAGTCAGGAGTTCAATCCTGACTGGCTCAAGGTTGACTCAGCCTTCCATCCTTCAGAGGTGGGTAAAGTGAGGACCCAGATTGTTGGGGGCAAGAGGCTGACTCTGCAAACCACTTAGAGTGGTATATAGAGCCAAGGTGGCACAGTGGTTAAATGCAGCACTGCAGGCTACTGCTAGATCAGCAGGTCAGCGGTTCAAATCTCACCGGCTCAGGGTTGACTCAGCCTTCCATCCTTCCGAGGTGGGTAAAATGAGGACCCAGATTGTTGGGGGCAATATGCTGACTCTCTGTAAACCGCTTAGAGAGGCCTGAAAGGCCTATGAAGCGGTATATAAGTCTACTGCTATTGCTATATTGCTATTGCTATATAAGTCTGCTATTGCTATTTTCTTTCTTTCCTTCCTTCCTTCCCTCCCTTCCTCCTTCTTTCCTTCCTTCCCCCCCCTCCCTCATTCTTAGTTACAAATCAGTATTGCAGGCTCACTCTGCCCGCTGACATGAGTTCAATCCTCACAGGCTCATGGTTGACTCAGCCTTCCATCCTTCCGAGGTGGGTAAAATGGGGACCCAGATTGTTGGGGGCATGAGGCTGACTCTGTAAACTGCTTAGAGAGGGATTGGACCACTTGTGGGAACATAATAACTCTAGGCTTATTCCTCTCTTGACTCCATCCTCTGCTCAAGTTAAAAGGAAAGGATTTCCTACAAAGTTATTTTTCGTTCTTTTCCTAATATATAACAAAGGGCACCAAGTTATCTTATTTGTATGATTTTCTTGGCTTTGACATTTGACCCAGGATTGGAATAATCCAATTTTTCTCTGGACTGAGGGCGATTTAATTAACAGGAAATGGGTTTTTTTATTATTATTCTGAAAGAGCATTCAAAGATGGAGGTAATATAATCATGCACCGGTCCCTCGGATCCTAAATAACCCCTTAACCATGCTGTAAGCAGTGATGACAAAGGATTCATTAAATCTTCCTGTGCGGAGTCTGCTTCCTAATTGGCGCTAGGTAAAACAAGCGTTTTTTTACTGTTCATCGCTGACCTAGCAAAGCATCGCTTAATTTTTCTATTAAGATGAAACGGATTAGAGTTTCTTGTTGCTCCTGGATCTTTAATGCATTCAGGCAGTCCAAAAGGTTTTTAGCCAGACATATGTCGGCACAAAGGACCTTCGTATTAGCTTTTAATGCATTCATTGCAAAACCTTCCCTCTGACATTTCAATCTCTGTTCAGTAAGCGAGGATTCAGAAGTGAGGCTTGTTCGCTGGTAACAAGTTCTTTTTAAATAATAATAATAATAATAGTGGTGAATCGGTGGGTGGGGGTGAGTGGCAAGCAGGCAGGCGATCGGGGTGGGGCCAGCCAGAGCTGGTATTTGCCGATTCCCTGAACTTGTTAAAATTTACGCCACTGGGTCGCCTGGACCGGTCCGTATCGGCATCAAACCACCTCTGGACCTGGCCCATAGAATCACCACAAGTTGGACATGACCGAATGGATAACATCATCGCCATCAAACCGTGGTTGGAATCCATTTCTGGTGGCCTCTTTCTTACCAGGAGACGTAGCTTCAGGTCCTCTGATCTTCAGTTGCCTTTTTAGGGTGTTTTAAATTCCAGATATGGATTTTGGTTGAAAGCTTGAGGTTTCCCTATGGAGTTTGAAGGCCTCGTATGAGGAATAAGAGGAAATTTAGCAGTTAGCAATAGCAGTTAGACTTATATACCGCTTCATAGGGCTTTCAGCCCTCTCTAAGCGGTTTACAGAGTCAGCATATCGCCCCCAACAATCTGGATCCTCATTTCACCCACCTCGGAAGGATGGAAGGCTGAGTCAACCTTGAACCGGTGAGACTTGAACAGCCGAACTGCAGAACTGCAGTCAGCTGAAGTAGCCTGCAGTGCTGCATTTAACCACTGTGCCACCTCGGCTCTATATAACCAGCATCATTGTTTGTAGTAGAGCAGAGAACTTAAATTTTCTTGTTCGCTTCCCTTCCTTCCTTTGTTGCTCTCCTGCTCTATTTTTTAAAGCGACCGATCATTTTATTTTGTCTGCCAAAGTCTAGCAAGGAATAAACCAACATCAATTAACCAGGGATCTTACAGGCACGGTCTTCAATTTATGTGACTATGTCAGAAAGCAATCAGAGCTAGCGCAGCGACATGGTTTGGAGACGCTGGTGGGAGAGGAACCGATGGAGATCAGATATTATTCAAGGAATATACATACACCCCAAATTATTACTTTTCCCCCTCCTTTTGAAAGGCCGTAAAAATGCATCTGGGTCTCCAGCTGCATCCATCAATGTCTTTATGGTGTAATTACAAGTTCCCAAGAATGTCGGGATCTCTAAATTGAAATACGGCGACACTTCCGGAAAATGGTGCCATGTCAGCACTGTTAGTGTAATAAATATCAGCTGCAAAGAAATTGTAGACTCCGAGCCGGCGTAGTTTTTCTTTTTCTTCGTGACAATCTGCTCCTCTGTCCCTTTTTCTCTTTCGTTTCAAGGTTATGTTTCATCTGACTTTCGGAGATAGGGAGAACTTGCCAGATGCCAAGGGGGGAGGGGAGGGGTTGTTTGTTTTGTTTTTCGCCCCTCCTTTTCCGTGGGAGCCGTAGGTATAATTTTATTTTTTGCTACATGGAGTTCTCATAATCCGTTTTGACGTCTTACGCGCTCTTCCCCGTAGAGTTGGCAGCTTCAAGTGTTTGGTCCAGAGAGGTTGGCATGGAAGGAGATAGATCTTCTCCGTGACCTGACATTCACACTGCCTTGTGTGTTTTTACTTTATTCTTCCTCTCTTCATCCCCCCAAATCATTATCATCACCACTTTTTAATGATCCCATAATCCCTTGTGGGGTGGAGTTTGGGCAACTGAACAGAGCTAGCAGTTAGTGTTTGAATGGCCAGATGCCCTTCCTGTCACCAGTCCAGAGTTCTGTTGAGCAGATACATTCTCATTGTTCCCAGAGAGAGAAATACCTGCCTCTACCTAGGATCGAACTCACAGATTGAACTTCTGCTTGTGAGGAGGGAGCTCCATCTCTAGGGCATCTCACCACTTTCTTTAATCCCCCAAAGGCCCATAATATACCTGCCCAAGAATTCCGTTTTTTTCTGCTTATCTTCTAGAAATGAAGCTCTGGAAGGAGCCTTCAAATTATGGCCACAATTAAGCCCAAAATTTTCATTGCTAAGCAAGACAGTTGTTAAGTGAGCTTTGCCCCATTTTACGACCTTGCTTGCCACTGTTGTTAACTGACTCACTGCAGTTGTTAAGTGAATCATTCGGTCATTAAGTGAACCTGGCTTCCCCCCATTGGCTTTTCTTGTCAGAAGGTCACAAAAGGGGACCCCAGGACCTTGCGTCCGTCATAAACATGAGCCAGTTTCCGTGCATCCAAATTTTGATTGCGTGGCCATGGGGATGCTGCAATGGTCGTAAGTGTGAAAAATGGTCATAAGTGTCAACTCACGAAGCATCCCTCACCTGCTCTCGAGTTGCCATAGGAAAGGAGGGATGGGAAACCAATGAAAGGGCATGGCAGCAAAAGACAGATGCACATTCCAGACTTATCTCTCTCAAGGCCATCTCCCAGGTTATCCACAGCAGTGTGTGATCTCTAAAAGTGCTCTGTTGGAGAATGTGATTTATGACACACCCTGGGGGAAAGGGGGAAACGGGGTCATAATTGGGCCGTAAATTATGTGGGGTCAGAGCTGGCTTCATTTGGGTACATGCCGACATGTTGCTCCTAATAAATAACTGGATTTCTTTTGAAGCTTGGCTCGAGTGCAACCTAGGGATGTTTTGAGAGTTGACAGATGCCACAAATTTGACATCCCTGTTCCAAGACCCTTACCTGAAACTAAATTAAGATTGAGACTTCTTCCTTCCTTCCTTTCCCTTCAGTCCCTGAGAATCCTGAACCAAGGTGGAGGAAAGGACAATCACCGTTTTAGAATATATATATTTTCCTGGAAAGCAGCCGTTTGGCCCTCGTTTCAATGCTGATATATATATATCAGCACAAATATCACACACACACACACACACACACACACACACATATATATAGAGAGAGAGGGGGGGGGAGAGGGAGAGAGAGAGAGAGAGTTACAACCCCCGGTATGCCCAAATATGGGAGGAAGATCACTACTTCCATTCTCTGTCCTTCGGCTCGTCACAAGAGACCATCCAGGCAGAAACCCAATATTTTTACTGTTGCCTTTTTGTTACATTTGTTGTATTTGTGCTGATAAATAAATAAAGGGAGACTAGTATAGACCTATTTCAAGCTATTTAGCTCTCATCAGCTAGCCATACCCTTACACAGGTTCGATTCCCAGTAAGGGTATGGCTAGCTGATGAGAGCAAAATAGCTTGAAATAGATCTATACTAGTCTCCCTTTATTTATTTATCAGCACAAATACAACATATATCTATCTATCTATCTATCTATCTGTCTATCTGTCTGTCTGTCTGTGTGTGTGTGTGTGTGTGTATGTATACAATATATATATATATATATATATATATATATATATATATATATATATATATATATATATATATATATATATGTTATATTTATGCTGATAAATAAATAAAGGGAGACTAGTATAGATCTATTTCAAGCTATTTAGCTCTCATCAGCTAGCCATACCCAAGTTTTTGGGAATCGAACCTGTGCTCTATTGCCTCCCAGGCAATTAATATATATTAATATATATTAATATATATATATATATATATATATATATATATATATATATATATATATATATATATATATATATATATATATATCCGAATACAGCAAGACCAGCATCTCTCTCTCTCTCTCTTTCTCTCTCTCTCTCTCTCTCTCTCACACACACACACACACATTTTCTCTGTGGAATAGGCTTGATAGAGCCATTTTCAGCCGAGTTTAGTCTGAATCATAGTTTCAACTCCTCGCGTGACATTTTAACTGTTTATGTTTTATGTCTTCATCGTTGGTCACCTTGAGGCAGATTGTAAATTGTACAAATAAATAAAATATAAAGCCAATAAATGTACGGAGGGGTTTTTTTTGGCCGGGGGGGGGATTCAACTGCTTCAGTGGCTACTTTAAAAGGAACGCTGGCAAACAATTTAGGGATTTGTTCCTGTTGTTTGTGCAACAGCATAAAAGGACTCTGGAAAAGGGCACGGTTTTCTTTTTATTGTTATTATTATTTTTGAGTTGGGTTGAGCCAAGGATCTGCCTTCAGAAGTTGATTTAAAAGGTCACACAGGAAATATACAGCCGTCTACTAATTAGATGCAGAGTCTTACTCCAATCAAGGTTTCTATCTATGACATAGCATTACACAGTGAGTTACAACTGATTGAGTGGTGTGGCAACTGGAACCCCTTCCCTTTTTGTTCAAAATATTTCTCTGCTTATTATTGAGGGCCCCCTTGACATGATTTTGTATATTGCTAACTAACCTAATTACTTTGCATTTTGATTTGATTGCATTTTTTCTCTCTCTTTTAAAATGATGATCAGGTTTATTAGCTTTCAATGCTCCTAAACTGATAAACTGGCTGGAGAACGAACTGCAGATAAGGAAAAAAAAAAGTTGGTTAGCACAAATTAGAGTCTGGTTTCTCTCTTTTGTGAACTCCAGACAACCTTTTTCCTTACAATTTATGCCCCTCCTGACTGCATTTTAATGAACATGGGTGATATTATGGGATGTAAATATGTAATACATTTGAGTATATGTAGTACATGTTTTCTATGTAAAAGGAAGCTTACTTTTATCATGTCCAATCAACTTTCCTCTTTCGTTTTTCTTTTTTCTTATGTTAACTATAAAAAGGAATGTAAGATGGGTCTTTTTTTTTAACATATTTTTTATTTCCATTTTCATAACATACAATCACATGTATACTATACATAGCCAGTATCATATAGTATTAAATAGTGATTACATCAGTTCCTCTTGTCCTCAATGCCCCCAAAAATAAAAACCCATTATTAGCTCTTCTGCTCCCCATACACCTCTTTCTTCTACCTCTCTCCTACCTCCTTTCTTCCCTCCATCATCTTTTCCTACTCTACTTCCCCTTCCTTTCTCCTTCTCCTTCTCTCTCTACATTCCACTCCTCCTTATCCTCCTCATCTTCCCCCCCTACCCTCTCTCCTATCCTTCTCTTCCCACCTTTCTTCTCCCTTCTGCTTCCCAGTCTTCCTCTCATTGGTGTATTTCCGCTTCCATACTACTCTACTTCCCCTTCCTTTCTCCTTCTCCTCTCTCTACATTCCACTCCTCCTTATCCTCATCCTCCTCATCTTCCCCCCTTACCTTCTCTCCTATCCCTCTCTTCCCATCTTTCTTCTCCCTTCTGTTTCCCACTCTTCCTCTCATTGGTGTATTTCCGCTTCCATATCAATATACTTAACATATCCTAGTTTTAAAGAAAAAAATATATAAGAGAAGACAGTATACATGTGGAATCAAATTAAATTAAAATCTAACACCTTTCGTCAAACCTGATATATATCCCTCCCTCCCTCCCCCCCCCCCAACTCCCCCCCAGCCTTCCCTCCCCCAACTTCCCAGAACCCATACACGGTATAAATCTTTGAAAAAAAACAGTCTAAAATATATTGGAAAAAAGAATAGAAAATTGATAACATCTTTACATTGAACTTAGCTCCTCAGTAAGATGGGTCTTGAGGTTCTCCCTTTTCATAGAGAGATCCCGCTTTGTCAGGGTTACCCTAATGAACTGCTTTTAAATGATCTTCTGACTTGGTTGCTTATTGGGAAGGTAAACTGAGGCAGAACCTAGGACCAGATTTGGCTACCGTTATCCAAGTAGTTTCTTCAGCCTGAGCAAGTTGGCTAAGAAGATCCCACAGAGGTTCTCCAGGGTGATTTTATTTCTCCACCTGATCTGGTTAGGCTCATTAGGGGAGTAGACTGAGAGCATTTAAGGGTCCTCACTCCTAAATCCTCCTCTTAGGCGGGTTGTTAAGCATGACCTCCCCGATGAACCAATGAAGTGGTCTTCCTGGAGTCTGATGCAAGAGCAGCTTAAGAAAAGCGTTAAGACAAAAGGTTGTGTCTGAGGCCTCCACCTTAGAATGGGGGAAGGGACATGATAACAATGTCCAAAGGGGCTGCTACAAAGAAGATGGAGTCAACCTATTCTCCAAGGCACCTGAAGGCAGAAGAAGTGATGGATGAAAGCTTATCGAAGAGACAAAAAGGAATTTCCTGACAGTGAGGACAATTAATCAGAGGAAGATCTTGTGTCCTGGTGTTGTGGATGCTCCATCTCTGGAGGTTTTCAAAAATAGCCTGAACCACCATTAGACTGGGATGGTATAAGTTTTCCTGCCTTAGGGGATTGGACTAGAAGACCTTCAAGGTTCCTTCCAGCCATGTGATTCTCTGAGTCTAAACCTCCATTGAAGGAAGGATTTTCCACTGGACTTCTTCACAGATTTACCAAGGAGGTCAAACCTAACAACCCACTTAAGGGAAGGATTTAGAACCCTATCCAGGTTAGGTAAGAAATGAAACTTTCCTGGAGGACATCTAACCAACTTGCTGTCAGGGTTCCAAATAGCATCCAAAATTAGATCAGAGTCCAAGGCAATGTATTGCTCAAAGTTCCAATTTATTAAGATCTTAATAAATGAGAGCCATGTTGGCACATCTGGGAAAACCCGAATCTGGAAGCTTCCCGGTTTTCCCCACCCAGTTGAAAGTTCAAGATCTTGCCCCCCATACCCACAAGTCCATCCCATGGTCCAATCTCCCACTGCCATGCTGGCAGCTTCCACCCATCCAGTTCTGGTCAGGTGGAGAGAGGCAGGTGCTGGTCATTACCTTTAAAGCCCTACATGGCTTAGGACCTGGATGCCTGCGAGACCGCCTACTGCCACATATCTCCCAACGGCCGATAAGATCGCACAGGATGGGCCTTCTTCAGGTGCCGTCAGCCAGACAATGTCGGCTGGCAGCTCCCTGGAGGAGAGTCTTCTCTGTAGCTGCTCCGACCCTATGGAATGAACTTCCCCCTGAGATCCAGACCCTGCCCACTCTCACGGCCTTCCAAAAGGGTATTAAAACCTGGCTATTCCAGCAGGCCTGGGGGCTAACCTCATGACTGAGGTCCAGCCCTGACCAGAGTGGGTGCATGGTGTGGTTTTAATCTACTCTCTTTGTTCTTTTAATCCCTTATATTTTTTAAGATTTGTTTCTTTTCTGTAAGCCACACGGAGTCCTCCGGGATTGGGCGGCCTATAAATCTATTAAATACAATACAATACAATACAAAGACAAAGGATGACCTTGGCTTTCTAGAAAGAATGTTGTTATGGCTACCTATCATCTAACTCTGTACAATCCCTTCCTCCCATTTCCCCACAATATAAAATGCATAGTAGAATAATAGAAAGTGTGGCAGGCCAAAGATCCAAAAGAAAAGATGGCTGCAGGCCTGACGCTTTGCTCAGAGTGAAAAGGCTGTTTGGATTGGCAGTGAAATGTTTTGAACCAACAAGAAAAGAAGCTGAGGCACCATGACTCAACTTCCAGATGACCCCCACATGGATGACTGAGTATCTTCATCAACAAACTGATTTGGAATTCCTTTTTTTCTTTTAATGAAAGGCCTCTGTGGGTCAAAATCAATCCAGAGTTTTGCAGACTGGCCAAAGCAAAGAGTTCAAAGAATGTCAACAGTTGAGAAACAAATCGTTCTGGACAAAGAAGCATCGTTCCTTTGGATGTGAGAGAATTGCCCCATGTTCAACTCTCTTCTCTCTTCTCCTCATACAGTCTCTCCTTCTTAAAATGCCTCACAGTTTCCACGCTCTTATTCTTCCGGCTAGCTGGAAGGGCTGTGTATTGGAAGCGATGTTTTCAAAACACTCCAGAAAGGAAAACTGACAATAGCCAATACTTTCTTTTCCCACTCAATCTCTTTCAGATCCAGATGGTTGGGGGAGTTTTTCCCTTATCCCTTCCCATCCAGAAGCGATAAAACTATTTTTTAAAATCAACTTTTTTATTAGTTTATCAGGATATAAAACACAAAGGTAAAGATTTCACCTGTCCAGTTATGTCCGATTCTAAGGCGCGATGCTCATCTCCGTTTCTTAACTGAGGGAGCCAACAATGTCCGAAGACGTTTCTGTGATCATGTGACCAGCATGGTTATATGCCAGAGGAGCGCGGAATGCTGTTACCTTGCCATTGAAGTGATACCTATTTATCTACTCACATTTGCATGTTAGGTAGGCTGGAGCTGGAGCAAGGGATAGGAGCTCATCCCATCATACAATGCTCGGATCTCAAACCTGGGCTGTCAGCTTTCCAGGTAACAAGTTCAGGGTCTTTACCTGCTGAGCCATCACACCCTTATTTAAAAAAAAAAGGGAAATGAAATAATGGAAAGATAGGGGACAAAATAGGGAAGAGGAGAGAGTGTAGGATAAAAGGGAAAAATGAAAGAAAAACATTGCCTTCCAGCTTTTTTTTTAGCAAAGTAGAATAAGAAAATAACACGATAGTCTCAACCATTTGCCTTTATCTAGTAATATGTAATAGCCATTTGACGAGCCTGTCTAAGTAGCAAAAATCTAAGAGCCGAGGTGGCGCAGTGGTTAGGGTGCAGTACTACAGGCCTCTTCAGCTGACTGTTATCTGCAGTTCAGGTGTTCAAATCTCACCGGCTCAGGGTTGACTCAGCCTTCCATTCTTCCGAGGTGGGTGAAATGAGGACCCAGACTGTGGGGGCGATATGCTGACTCTGTAAACCGCTTAGAGAGGGCTGAAAGCCCTATGAAGTCTAACTACTATTGCTAAAAACCCAAAGTTTCCATATTTCCCATCTCAAGCACAAAGTCCAGAAGTGGTTTCCGACGAGTAACAAAGTTAGATGCGTTCTTTGCTTTGATTCAAGCAGCCAATTTAGCCATTTCTATCAGTGTTGTTTTTTTTCCAGCCAGCCCATCATCGTAGAAATTGAGTTGGAATTATTTTCTGACTAGGTTTATTATTATTTTTTAACAAAGGCCTTCTGCTCTTCTCAGCCTGGTCCTGCTCTCTTATTTTACAAGCACAAAAGAGAAAATATGAAAAGGGAGAATAGTCTAGGAAAATGGCCTCCGTCAGGTCCAGTCAATTAGGGTTTTGTTGGAAGATACGCTGTTTGTGCGTTTATTGGATTTATATGCCACCCTTCTCCCAAAGGACTCAGGGAGGCGTACAACATTAAAAAAAAAAGACATATTACAAAAGTTAAAAAGAAAATTAAATAAGAGCATCCAAAAACAAACCCAATTAATATTGTGAGGCAGACATGAGACAGGTAAAGGTGTTTAGTTGAATTTAACTCCTGGGGTACAATTTTTACCCCAGCAATGTTGTTGTTGTTGTTAGTTGCGAAGTCGTGTCCGACCCATCGCAACCCCATGGACAATGTTCCTCCAGACCTTCTGTCCTCTCCCATCCTCTGGAGTCCATTTAAGCTCACACCGACTGCTTCGGTGAACTCCATCCAGCCACCTCCTTCTCTGTCGTCCCCTTCTTCTTCTTTTGCCCTCCATCCTTCCCAGCATGAGGCTCTTCTCCAGGGAGTCCTTCCTTCTCATTAGGTGGTCAAAGGATTTGAGTTTCCTCTTCAGGATCTGGCCTTCTAAAGAGCAGCCAGGATGGATCTCCTCTAGGACTGACCGGTTGGATGGCCTTGCAGTCCAATGGACTCGCAGGAGTCTTCTCCAGCACCAGAGTTCAAAGGCCTCCATTCTTTGGCGCTCAGCCTTCCTTATGGTCCAACTTTCACAGCCATCCATTGCAACTGGGAAAACCAGAGCCTTGACTAAACACACTTTTTTGGCAGAGTGAGGTCTGCTTTGTTAGCAAAGTACCTTTCCATTCTTTTATTCTGGATTTCCCCTGCAAATTTCCAATTCTCACACAATCCCCCCAACCCCTTTTGTTCCTGAGGTCAGTTAAGTTATTATAGGTGGTTCTGATTGCACACACAAAGACAAACACACAAATTTAATATAGTTCTAACTTCTGAAGAGCTGTTCTTTTGACAAAGGAATTCCTTTAACTGTTCGTGGCTATCATTAAAAGCTGAGAATTAGTATGGGTACTTATTCAAGGTTGACTCAGCCTTCCATCCTTCCGAGGTGGGTGAAATGAGGACCCAGACTGTGGGGGCGATATGCTGACTCTGTAAATCGCTTAGAGAGGGCTGAAAGCCCTATGAAGCAGCATATAAGTCTAACTGCTATTGCTATTACTATTCTGATTGCACACACACACACACACAAACACAAATTACACACTCATTTAGTATAGTTATAACTTCTGAAGAGCTGTTCTTTTGACAATGGAATTCCTTTAACTATTCGTAGCTATCCATAAAAGCTGAGAATTAGTTACTATGGGTGCTTCTGATTTCACATACATACACAAACACACACACACACACACACAGATACAGACAAACACACCAATTTAATATACTTCTAACTTCTGAAGAACTGTTCTTTTGACAAAGGAATTCCTTTAATTATTAAAAGCTGAGAATTAGTTACTATGGTTGCTCCTTTTGATTCCACATACGTGCATATACACAAACACACACACACAAACACACAAACACACAAATTTAATATATTTCTAACCTCTGACAAAAGAATCCTTTCAACTATTCATGGCTTTTCCTTAAAAGCTGAGAATTAGCACAGAAAATTGCAGGTGGCAAAAACATCGCCCCCCCCCCCATTGCAGGAAGAGAACTGTTCAGTAAATAAGAGTTGCAAAAGGAGAAAAAGGTTAAACTAATTTTTTTTTGGGGGGGTAGAGAATCAAAAGAGTTAATTGCTGTTATTTTCCCTATTGTTGGGTGTTGTATGGAAGCTCCAATCCATTGCTTGGAATTATTCAAGCAAGAAGGGATGGTTGTAAAATATAATGAAATTTGGGCCAAAAGGACACATTGTTTTAAGACAAGTACAAAAAATGGCTTTAAAAAAATAGATGAATTTCACATGTCTTGAATCCAGTCCAGTCCAGAATATAATATTTTTTCCAATTGATCAAAATAATTGTTTTGGCAACTCTTCACACTTGGTGTTCCTCACATTTTTTTTCCAGCTCCTGAAAAATCCCACATTGTTGGAACATAATTAACATAAAGTTAGCATCTTTAACCAATTTCGATGCACTGAGGATAATTTGGGTAATGAAATGTCTGCAAGAAAACAACTCAGAGAGCACGAAGCTCCCCTCATTTCAACCCTGAGCTACAAATGTTCTCCTTTATGAATTTCTCTGTCCATCCCTCTGTGCGTCTTTCATCTGACTGTCTGTCTGTCTATTGTCATCATCATCTCTCTCTCTCTCTCATCTATCTATCTATCTATCTATCTATCTATCTATCTATCTATCATCTATCTATCTATCATCTATCTATCTATCTATCTATCTATCTATCTATCTATCTATCTATATATCTATCTATCTATATATCTATCTATCTCATCTTATATCTATTTCTTTCTGTTTATCTAACATCTGTCTATTTGTCTGTCTGTCTGTCTGTCTGTCTGTCTGTCTGTCTATCTATCTATCTATCTATCTATCTATCTATCTATCTATCTATCTATCTATCATCTATCTATCTATCTATCTCATCTTATATCTATTTCTTTCTGTTTATCTAACATCTATAGCAATAGCAATAGCAGTTAGACTTATATACCGCTTCATAGGGCTTCCAGCCCTCTCTAAACGGTTTGCAGAGTCAGCATATCGCCCCCACAGTCTGGGTCCTCATTTCACTCACCTCAGAAGGATGGAAGGCTGAGTCAACCTTGAGCCGATGAGATTTGAACAGCCGAACTGCAGAAAGAACGTCTGTCTGTCTGTCTGTCTGTCTATTCTATTCTATCACCTACCCACCTACTTACCTACCTACCTACCTACCTACCTGGCTGGCTGGCTGCCTGCCTGCCTGCCTGCCTGCCTGCCTGCCTGCCTGCCTGCCTGCCTGCCTGCCTACCTACCTACCTACCTATCTCTATATCTATCTCAGTCTGTCTGTCTATCTACATATCTGTCATCTATCTATCTATCTATCTATCTATCTATCTATCTATCTATCTATCTATCTATCTATCTATCTATCTATCTATCATACTTTATCTGTATGTCTGTCTGTGTCTGTGTCTGTGTCTGTGTCTGTGTCTGTGTCTGTGTCTGTGTCTGCCTGCCTGCCTGCCTGCCTATCCATCCATCCATCCATCCATCCATCCATCCATCCATCCACCCACCCACCCACCCACCCGCCCACCTATCTTTCTATTTATCTAACCCCCCCTTCTCTCTCTCTCCCTGTGTGTGTTTGTGTGTGTGTGCATCCATTCCCCATTGCCTTAGAGCAATGCCTGGGCAAAAGTATCTTAATCTCCTTTGAAAGCCTATTTGCAGAAGAGATCCAGGATAGTTCTACATAGCATATTGACTTCTCCAGCTGCAGAGTTTGGACTGGACTGTCCAGCTGCCTTTCCGTAACACAGGGAGTATCTTCCTGGAAACAAGGGAGTCTCTCAGCTGCAAAAGCACTTTGACAGAGGACAGGATGTGGGCGTTTAGAAAAACTCCATCCAGATTGGCAACACTCGTGTGACTGATTCTTAACTGCTTGCATATCTCCTATCTTACAAAAATGCTAACATTTTTTTTGGCAAGGTTTTAGGTAAAATGTATTTTTGGGGATACTCCCACGGGTGCATTTTCCTCCGGTGCTATTAAAAAGTCAGCCTGCCCGGGAAATCAGTACAGAAGGTGGCATTTTTATAAGCCGGGAAGCTTCTGGAATTCATTGTATATTGAGACACTGGAAACAAAACACTGAGACCTGACAAATAATTAGTCGGAATCCTTTCTTTTTTTGACGTAAAAGGCAGTCGTGGCTGGCTGGGAATATTTGCTTTTGGCACCCTGGCCGCCTGGAAGAAGGCAGAGAGAAATTACAGGTCTCTCCGTCTCTCTCACAAACACACACCAACTCGCTTTTTCTGTATGCAGTTGTCTTGTGCTGGTTCATTTAGCCACAAAATGATTGTGTGTCAGTTCGGCAGTTGGCGTCTTTGCTTACACTGGAGCAACATAAAGGGAAAACAACGACAACCTCCCTTCCCTGCCAAAGGAAATTCGCAGCCACGTATTTCCCCAAGCCACCGATAATGGCGGAGGCCTGGCGGCTGTCTGTCAGTCAGCGCGAGAGGAGACGAACGTCGCCGGTGTCGTGTTTTGTAGGTGTTTCAGCGGGAGCAATCTTGGCTTGATTAGAAGTGACAAATAGAGCTGCTTTGTCAAGGGCGAATTAGCCCTGAAGTAAAATTGCTCCCGTCTGTTGGTGGAGCTGCCTTGAGAGTCGCTTTGGAAAAGGTTAGCTGGCCTTGGCTTGATTTTAGCCCGAACGGTTGAATGTGAGTAAGTAGCTTGAATTGACAGAGGATAACGAATCGAATCATATCAAGCCAAACTGAAAGGAATCAGTCTTCCTTCCTTCCTTCCTTCCTTCCTTCCTTCCTTCCTTCCTTTCCTCCCTCCCTTCCTTCCTTCCTTCTTTCCTTCCTTTCCTTTCCTCCCTCCCTCCCTTCATTCCTTCCTCCATTCTGTCCTGTGGCTTAAACTAGATGACCTCCAAGGTCCTTTCAAACTCTGTTATTCTGTTATTCTGCTATTCTTTTTTCCTTCCTTCCTTCCTTCCTTCCTTCCTTCCTTCCTTCCTTCCTTCCTTCCTTCCTTCTTCCCTCCCTCCCTTCCAGTTGGACTAGATAACCTTCAAGTTCCTTTCAAACTCTGTTATTCTGCTATTCTTTTTTCCTTCCTTCCTTCCTTCCTTCCTTCCTTCCTTCCTCCCTCCCTCCCTCCCTCCCTCCCTCCCTCCCTCCCTTCTTCCCTCCCTCCCTTCCAGTTGGGCTAGAT
Organism: Thamnophis elegans; assembly: GCF_009769535.1. Taxonomy (NCBI): domain Eukaryota; kingdom Metazoa; phylum Chordata; class Lepidosauria; order Squamata; family Natricidae; genus Thamnophis; species Thamnophis elegans. The sequence goes on along the minus strand of NW_022473665.1, from coordinate 10,413 downwards.
GACCTCCAAGGTCCTTTCAAACTCTGTTATTCTGCTATTCTTTTTTCTTTCCTTCCTTCCTTCCTTCCTTCCTTCCTTCCTTCCTTCCTTCCTTCCTTCCTTCCTTCCTTCTTTCCTTCCTTCCTTCCTCCCTCCCTCCCTCCCTCCCTCCCTCCCTTCCTTCCGGTTGGACTAGATGACCTTCAAGTTCCTTTCAAACTCTGTTATTCTGCTATTCTTTTTTCCTTCCTTCCTTCCTTCCTTCCTTCCTTCCTTCCTTCCTTCCTTCCTCCCTCCCTCCCTCCCTCCCTTCCTCCCTCCCTCCCTCCCTTCCTTCCGGTTGGACTAGATGACCTTCAAGGTCCTTTCAAACTCTGGTATTCTGCTATTCTTTTTTCCTTCCTTCCTTCCTTCCTTCCTTCCTTCCTTCCTTCCTTCCTTCCTTCCTTCCTTCCTTCCTTCCTTCCTTTTCAAGTGGTTCCAAGCAATGATTTGGAAATATCTTAAGCAGAAGGTGTGGCATTGGGCAAGACAGTAGTTAAGTGAAATATCTATAGAGATTGTCAGCAATCCAGGTTATCCCAAAGGTGCTTCTTTTCCCCTTCCTTCCTTCCTTCCTTCCTTCCTTCCTTCCTTCCTTCCTTCCTTCCTTCCTTTCTTTCTTTCTTTCTTTCTTTCTTTCTTTCTTTCTCTCTCCTGAACCAAAAGCTAATAAAATGTAGCCTTTTATTTAATGTAGCAGATAGACTTGATTAGAAATATTGACATGAACTTATACACGGGGCAGCAGCCGGAAAGCTAGAATAACAGAAGATAAATAGAACTCATGTAGCCGTTGGATGTCCCCAGCCCCCAGCCAATCTCCCCTTTGCCATCCGAATGTGGCTGAAACCTTCCTTCCACGTGGCTCGTGTGCCTTTCCCTGCATGTGAGCACTTATGTCAGTGTGTGGGGTTCCCACATTGACTTTAATCCGAGGGCTAATATTTCAGAAGGCAACAGTCTTTTCAACCACAAAGAAAGCACCACGCAGTGACTTGTTCTACTTTTGTCTTACCGATGGCCTTCGTGGTTGCAACGTTCTTTTTTCCTGCCTCCATTTTCTTAGCTTTTCTCGACGACAGCATGACTAAAGTGGAACGGCTTACTTAAAAAAGAACTGAACCCCAAAAAGTCTTAACATCAAAACTTAGGCTTAGTTCTTCTGAGGGACAAAATAGCAATAGCAATAGCAGTTAGACTTATATACCGCTTCATAGGGCTTTCAGCCCTCTCTAAGCGGTTTGCAGAGTCAGCATATTGCCCCCAACAACAATCCGGGTCCTCATTTTACCCACCTCGGAAGGATGGAAGGCTGAGGGAAGGAGGAAAGAAGGGAGGGAGGAAGAGCAATAGCAGTTAGACTTATATACCGCTTCATAGGGCTTTCAGCCCTCTCTAAGCGGTTTACAGAGTCAGCATATCGCCCCCAACAACAATCCAGGTCCTCATTTCACGCACCTCGGAAGGATGGAAGGCTGAGTCAACCTTGAGCCGGTGAGATTTGAACCGCTGAACTGCAGATAACAGTCAGCTGAAGTGGCCTGCAGTACTGCACCCTAACCACTGCGCCACCTCGGCTCTATGGAAAAGAGATATTCTTCATTTTATTTTTTATTGGCCAAGTGGGATTGGACACGCAAGAAATTGGTGTTTGGCGCAGATGCTCTCCGTGTCCATAAAAAGATAAGATACCTTCATCAAGAATCACAAGGTGCAACACTTAACGATAGTCACAGGGTGCAAATAAGCAATCAAATCATACTAGGAAACAAATGAAACAAAATAAATCATAGAGATACAAGCAACAAGGTTATAGTCATAAGTAAAAAGAGAGAGGTACTAGGAAGGATGAGAAGATCATAGTAATACAGTCAGTAAATAATTTAATAGTTGTGGGGACTAGTTGTTTAGCAGAGTGATGGCATTTGGGGGGAAAAATGTCCTTGTGTCTAGTTCAGTGTTTCTCAACCTTGGCAACTTGAAGATGTCTGGACTTCAACTCCCAGAATTCCCCAGCCAGCGAATGCATTCGCTGGCTGGGGAATTCTGGGAGTTGAAGTCCAGACATCTTCAAGTTGCCAAGGTTGAGAAACACTGGTCTAGTTGTTCTGGTGTGCAGTAAACTGGCCAACTAAATGGAACTAGCAGAGTGTTTCTTGGCCAGATGCCCTTCCCTGTCGCCAATGAGGAGTTTAGTTCAGCAGATATATTCTCAGTGTGCCCAGATAGAGAAATGCCTGCCTCTACCTAGGATCGAACTCTCACAGCCTTTTGACTGTGAGGTGAAAGCTCCCCCTCTACGCCATCACCGCAACACTCCGAAGCCAATTAATTTAATGGTAGGGTGTAAAAACACCCAAGCAATGAATTTGCAACAAACTACTGCCAAACTTTTTTCCCCCATCCCGTAAATGGCTAATATATATATTTCCCATCTCATTCCACATAATGAATTCTGGTCACTTTTCCCCCCTTATCCTCCCACGTTTCTCTTTTCCACACTGGTCCTGTTAACAATTTCAGGTTTTCTCCCTCTCCGGCGTCTGGAAACCTATGACATTTTTCTGGAATTGATATTAGGCGAGCAAATTAGCCCACACAGATTAGTTTTAACAGCTCCGCTGTTTTGCTTCGCCCCTCCCTGCCCGCTGCCTTGCAACCTTTCTCATTCCTCGCCTTGATAAGGAAACCAATTAAAAGCCACCAAGTATATTTAATGACATTGCTAAATGGGGCACATCACAAATTAAAAATTCCCCATGCAAGGAGAAAGTTATTTACGGAGGTTTGTTAACAAGATTATTTAAGAAAACAGTTCCCCATTATTCTTTTATTTCTGTTTGAGGGGAAGATTTACTCGCAGGCGTGTAAATCGGAGTTGTGGGGAATAAAACTGGGCAAGAACTCAGGCTGTGGCCTCGCCTGTTGGATCTTGGCAGTTTTTCAAACTTTTTTTATTTTTCTTGATTTCCCCTGGCGATTATGGAAGAGATTCAGGAGGGGTACTAAATTAGACCAAAAAAAAATTCTTAAATCACCCCAGGGATGCAGTTTTATTTATTGCAACGGGGATAAATATTTCGAGGCTGTTTCCTAGCCTCGTGAAACACTTTGCAGATTCAATCCCTGTGTGTGTGTTTTGAAAGACAAAGCTAGTACAGATAATTCTCAATTTGGAACCATTCACTCAGTGACTATTTTGAAATTAACAATGGTCCCCCAACCCTGAAGTCCGCACGGCTGAACTTAAGATGCTAAATAAACCACAAATAAAATTCTTTGCAGTGATTGTGGTCGCATGATCGTGTTTTACGATGGTTTTGCTGTACACCTCAAAATGTTTTGCAAAATTCAGCCAGTCACACCGATGACTCAATTTATGACTGTCATGAGTTACAACCATGTTGGGCTGGCTCCGTTAGGTCTACCTATATCTTTGCACCTTCACTTCCATAGACAGAGAAATTGGGGGTGGAGGTATTAAGTAGTACTGGTTTTCTTTGACTGACGACAAGCCCAAAATTTATGTTGCTAAGTGAGACATTTCTTAAGTGAATTTTGGTCCCCTTTTACGCTCTTTCTTGCCACAGTTGTTAAGTGAATCACCACAGTGGCTAATCTTCGATGGCAGCAGATATTTCTCTCCTTGGGCACAAAAGAGAAAATATGTACTGTGAACTCTGCATAGGCGTCAGGAAGGGCAGCTGGTCAATAAATGCTCAGCTCCCTCCAGTCGCCCCGATTCTACCCTGAATTAAGAGATGACACCATTGTAAAAAAGGAGTTTAGGACTCAAAATGCAGAGAAAAATCATTGTTAGGCTACATTTGCATATGCATGGGTTTGCATTAAACAAATCTATAAACAAGAGATATGGATGCAAACGGTAAAATGTTGCATAAATATTCCATTTCTAAAACGGCAACGTCTTCTATTTATGCATTTCCGGGAGAGAATATTTCTTTTTAATAGTGATGTCTTGTATGCAGATGAAGGGATTGTTTTGTTCTGAAAGCAGTTTAGAGCACACCGTAGTTTGATTTTATGCGTTTGCATAAAATAACACATTTATTTATTTGGTTATAAATACCTCACCCATCCATTTAAAAGTGAAAGTAATGCATTTTTCCCCCTCTCCAAATTGCTGAAATACCGAAATAGTTGTCTCATTAATTAAATGAAATCCAATCGAAGTAATGTACAATAAAGAACAGGAGCCAGCAGTTTTCGAGAGACATTTTATAGGTCTTATCATCCTGTTCTAGTTTAATGTGCAATACTCATCACTCGCAACAGATGGCAGCAGCTAGCCAACCTTGAAAAAAGTTGAGCAGGGTGCCATCTGCAGGAATAGCTACCACGCAATCCATCCGCCTCTGGTTGGTCAGGAAAGTTGAAAAATCAGTGACAAACAATTGCCAAGAAACCCATATGGGCTTTTCTGTAATGTCACCAGAATGGAGATTGACCTGAAAGAGTGTTTAGATCGCTTAGATAGTGGAAGAAATTGAAAATTTCATAGAAGGGAAAGAAATTGAAACTTTCTTCCACCTAGACATAAGGAGAAATTTCCTGACAGTGAGAATAGCAGTAGCAGTTAGATTTATATACCGCTTCATAGGACTTTCAGCCCGCTCTAAGCGGTTTACAGAGTCAGCATTATCGCCCTCACAGTCTGGGTCCTCATTTCACCCACTTCGGAAGGATGGAAGGCTGAGTCAACCTTGAGCCAGTGAGATTTGAACCGCCGAACTGCAGATATCAGTCAGCTGAAGTGGCCTTCAGTACTGCACCCTAACCACTGCGCCACCTCGGCTCTATAATAGTCAATCCATGGAACAGAAATTGCCTTCGGAAGTTGTGGGAGCTTCATCACTGGAAGCTTTTGAGAAGTTTATTCTAGTCTAGTGAAGAGAAGGACCAGGGGAGACATGAGAGCAATCTTCCCATATTTGAGGGGCTGCCACAGAGAGGAGGGGGTCAAGCTGTTTTCCAAAGCACCTGAAGGGCAAACAAGGAACAATGAATGGAAACTGATCAAGAAGAGATTCAACCTAGAAATAAGGAGAAATTTTCTGACAGTGAGATCAATCAACCCATGAAACAGAAGTTGCCTTCAGAAGTTGTGGGAGCTTCACCTCTGGAGGCTTTCAAGAAGAGACTGGACTTCCCTCTGTAAGAAATGGTGTAGATCTCCTGCTTGGGCTGGGGGTTGGACTAGATGACCTACAAGGCCCCTTTCAACTCTGTTCATCTGTTATTATTCTGTTATTCAAAAGTTGTAGGAGCTTCATCCCTGGAGGCTTTCAAGAAGAGAATGGACTGCCATTTGTCAGAAATGGTATAGTCTCCTGCTTGGGCTGGGGGTTGGACTAGATGACCTACAAGGTCCCTTCCAACTCTGTTATTACGTTAGAGCTCTAAGTATTCAAAGATTTGAACCCCATTTCCCCCCCTTCCTCCATCACTTTTGTATCTGAGATGGAGAGAATAAGTTGCCCGACCCTGTTGGTTGAGACGTGAAGCTTATTAGAGTTTGCCCTGGGGGCGAACACATTCTCAGTCTCAACGCTTTGGGCCTTGCAAACTAGATTGAGGTAATTCCCAGTCTGAAATTTCAAGGTTGGCATCCGTCAGATGTTCTGAGAAGTGTCGTTGCTATGGAGCGATGCCTTCACTGCGAAGGTCCAGGGAGAAAGGGCTTAACAGATTAGTAGACTGAGAAGGTATGATTTTGAGAAAGGCAGTGATCTAGTCTAATAACATATAGAGGGGGGACGTTTGAAATATGGTGTTTTTCTGAGTTTGCCTCACTAATGGCTTGTGCCTTATCAAAGAGCAGAGAGAGAGAGAGAGAGGGAGAAGAGTGGGGAAAGAGAGAGAGAGACAGGAGAAGGAAAGAAGGGGGGAGAAGGAGATAAGTGGAAAGGGTGAGGAGAGGAAGAGAAGAGGAAAAGAGAGAGGAGAGTGAGACAGAGAGGGATAGAAGAGGGACAAGGCCCCAGGGAGAAAGAGGGGAGAGGAGAGGGAAAGGGAAAGGAGAGAAGGAGAGGAGAGGGAGGGAGAGGAAGAGAAGGAGGGAGAGAGAGAAGGAGAGGGGGAGGAGAGAAGGAGAGAGGAAAAGAGAGAGGAGAGCGAGACAGAGAGGGATAGAAGAGGGACAAGGCCGCAGGGAGAAAGAGGGGAGGGGAGAGGAGAAGGAGAGGGAGGGAGAGGGAGAGAAGGAGAGAGAGAAGGAGAGGGAGAGGAGAGAGAGACAGAAAGGGCTACAAGATGAACAGGATCCCAGGGAGAAAGATAGGAGAGGAAAGGAGAGGAAAAGGGAAAGGAGAGGAGAGGAGAGAGAGAGGGAGAAAGAAAGGAGAGGGAGAGGGAGAGAAGAGGAGAGGGAGGGACGAGAGATGCTTGCGAGAGGGGCTGATAGCAAAGGGCATTATTCACAACTGAACGGGCACTCCTTTCTGGGAAGCCATCCGATGTAATTAATGGCAAATTTAATTCAAGTCTTCCCCGAGAGCCTCAAGGAACACTCTTGTGGCTGCTTTCGTCCTGTTGTGAAGAAACAATAATATGTAGTCCACCACTTAATGTTTTACCCATAAAGGAGAATGTTTGTAGCGCAGGGTTGAAACGAGGAGTCCTTGGTGCTCTCTGAGCCTGGTGATTTTCTCCAGCAGACGTTTCCTCACCCAACTAGGTAACATCATCAATACTATGCTGCTGCTGATCGAGCACTGATGATCTATCACTGATGATGCCACCCGGTTTGAGTAAAGAAATGTTTGCAAGGAAACAACCAAGCTCAGAGAGCACCAAGGACCTCTCAGTTGAATAGGGGCATGTGTTGGCTCAGTGGCTAAGATGCTGAGCTTGTCAATCAGAAAGGAAGGCAGTTCAGCGGTTCGAATCCCTAGCGCCGCGTAACGGAGGGAGCTCCTGTGATTTGTCCCAGCTTCTGCCAACCTAGCAGTTCGAAAGTATGTAAAAAATGCAAGTAGAAAAATAGGAACCACCTTTGGTGGGAAGGGAACAGCGTCCCGTGAGCCTTCAGTGTTTAGTCCTACCACATGACCACGGAGACGTCTTCAGACAGCGCTGGCTCTTCGGCTTTGAAACGGAGATGAGCACCCCCCCCTAGAGTCGGGAACGACTAGCACAGATGTGCGAGGAGAACCTTTCCCTTTTATGCATGGTGTGGGGATGCCAAGTCAATGTTCCACTCCAATCCCACCTGAAAAGTTGGATCCTTCCCCAGCTCAGCCAAAATGCCCAGTTTAACCTTGGAGAGGGGATCCTGAAGTAACTCAGACGCAGAGGATCCCCCCCCCCCTATTTGAAAGGAGCAATTAGGCGATGACATCCCAGTCCACCCTCCTTCGCATAGGCATCCCTAATCGACTCTGTTTAACCTACCCAGTGAAGGGGAACCCGTTCCGTCTCTGGGTCATTGCTTTCACCGTTGAATTGCATTTTTCTTTTTGCTGATAAAGTTTTTTTTTCTAATATTCCCCTGCCATCCTGCAGCTTCAGCCAATTAGTCCAAATCCTGCCTTCTTAATTTTTTCTTTCCTTGGGTGACATCTCTTCGAAGAAAGCTATCGCCCTTACTTACATTCTCAGCTGTTTCGCTCCCTCTCTCTCTCTCTCTCTCTCTCCATACGATTCGCTTTCTGGCCCCCTGATGGGAGAGGGACAGATTGAATTCCTCGTTGGTGGAAGTAGCAGCTCGCTCGGGATGAATTATGAAGTAACCTATCCGGAGCGTTAAGGTGGAAGTTATGGCATTCATGAAGTGCCACTGTTATTGTGTACAGTATGTTAGTGCTCATTAACAACTTCGATAATAGGAACCAAATCCATATGGGGGATGTCTCAAAAAAAAAAGCGTCAATCACTAACGGAAGAGAATACTTGGAGTTCGGAGTTGAACTGTGGAGTCCTCGGTGCTCTCTGAGCTTGGTTGTTGGCTTGGAGTTGTTTCATTACCCAACTAGGTGACATCAACAGTGCTAAAAGAGAGTGGAGATTAGGAGGGGGGAGAAGGAAGAGGAGGAAGAGGGGAAGGAGAAGGAGGAAGAGGAAGGAGGAGGAGGAGGGGAAGGAGAAGGAGGAAGAGGAGGAAGTGGAGGAGGAGGAGGAGGACGGGAAGGAGAAGGAGGAAGAAGAGGAAGTGGAGGAGGAGGAGGAGGAGGAAGAGGAGGAGGAGGAGGGGAAGGAGAAGGAGGAAGAGGAGGAAGTGGAGGAGGAGGAGGAGGGGAAGGAGAAGGAGGAAGAGGAGGAAGTGGAGGAGGAGGGGGGGAAGGAGGAGGAGGAGGAGGAGGAAGAGGAGGAGGAGAAGGAGGAAGAAGGAGAAGGAGAAGGAGAAGGAGAAGGAAGAGGAGGAGGAGGAGGAAGAAGAAGAAGAGAACTATGGGGGTTTTGGTGCTCTCTGACCTTGGTTGTTGGCTTGTAGTTGTTTCGTTACCCAACTAGGTGACATCAACAGTGCTAGAAGGGAGTGGAGATTTTGGGGGGAGATGGAGGAGGAGGAGAAGGAAGAGGAGGAGGAAGTAGAGGAGGAGGAGGAGAAGAAAGAGGAGGAAAATTGTGAGGTTCTTGGCGTTCTTTGAGCTTGGTTGTTTTCTTGCAGACATTTCATGACCCAACTATGTAGCATCATCAGTGCTAGAAGGGAGAGGAGTTTGCTCTCATTTTATGCACTAGTGCCTTGTCCTGTCAATGTTGGCATGAGTGTTCTTGGTGTGTTCTTGATTAGGCTGTTGTTTACTGCTCAATTGTTTGCCTGCGTTGGTATTTCCTCAACCCATCAGACGTTCTAAACCATACCAACCGTGACATTTTGACTGGGAATTCCCTCAATCCAGTGGAGCGTTGACCTCTTGGTGTTAACCTTTGCTTATCTGGGTGTTGATTGTTGGTCAGGAGGCATTGTGGTCTTTTAAATTGTCTCTTTTGAATGGTAGGTAGATGTCTTTGATCTCTCTGTGCCTGTTGATGGCTGATTTATCTGACTACGTGGCTTCAAAGAATTCTCCTTCTTCAAAGAATTTTGTAGACTTTTTGGATTTAGCTTGGTTTAGGATGCTCCCAGTTGAAACTACGGTGAAGTCTCTCCGTGTGTTGTGCAATATCTACATACCGTTCAGAAACCCACTCCCCAATCAAGGAACAACCAACTCAGTAAACAACAGCCTAAGGAAACACCAAGTCCACACCCATTAACACATCAAGACCAGACCCACTAACAATGACAAGGCAGCTACTTGTATATAAATAAAGAGCCAAGGTGGCACAGTGGTTACAGTGCAGTACTGCAGGCTACTTCAGCTGACTGCTATCTGCAGTTCGGCGGTTCAAATCTCACCGGCTCAAGGTTGACTCAGCCTTCCATCCTTCCGAGGTGGGTGAAATGAGGACCCAGACTGTGGGGGCGATATGCTGACTCTGTAAACCACTTACAGAGGGCTGAAAGCCCTATGAAGCGGTATATAAGTCTAACTGCTATTGCTATTGCTAAATGGAATGCAAACCACACTCCCTTCTTGAACTGATGATGTTACCTAGTTTGGTAATACAATGTCCTCAAGAAAACAAGCAAGCTCAGAGAGCACCAAGGGCCCTATTAATTTGAACATGGGTCTTTTGGTACCACCAGCAAGATGTTTGGTTACTCAACATCTTATTCTCTCAGCGTTTAGCAGGGGTCCCCCAAACTTGTCAACTTTAAGACTTGTGGACTTCAACTCCCAGAATTCTCCAGCCAGAATTCTGGGAATTGAAGTCCACAAGTCTGAAAGTTGACAAGTTTGAAGACCTCTGGTTTAGAGAATGAAGAATCCCTCCCTCCCTCCCTCCCTCCCTCCCAAGTGGTGAGAAATGAGGTCCTCAAATTGCACTGAGCCATCTTCTCTTTTCCTTCATGGTCTTCTTCCCACCTGAGCTGTCTCTGCATTCTGTCTGTGAAATTATTTTGCTTCAGCTTTCAACGTTGCAAAATTCACCCCCCCCCTTTCCCGTTGGACACACACCTGCGTTTCTGCCTGGCAAATCTTGATGGCCTCACTCACACCTGCCCCTGCCCTGCTTGTGCCACTTAATTGAGTTTGACTGACATCTCCATTCTGATCAAAGCCTTCATTCCAATCCCGGCCTTCATGGAATGGTGGAGGTCCCTCTGATTTAAACATTAGCACAACTTCCCAGCTGTGATTCATCTCATATCTTGGCTGAAGATCAACTCTCACATCTGTTAGGCTACATAATTGATTAGAGACATTTGCTATGAGATAGCATCTCAAGGAGAAGATTCCAGCCCATTTTCTTTGGCATTTGTTGTTTTTCATAGGATGGAGCTTGGTGAGGCTGCTTTCTGTAGAGATGAGCATATGCTGT
>NW_022473664.1:0-56151 GCF_009769535.1 Thamnophis elegans | reverse complement strand
CGATACCATGATTATTCTTCATTGGCATCAGCGGACAGTTGATTTCCCACCCACCCAATTTTTGGTTAGGAAGGGAAGGCGGAAGGGAAGGGAAGGAGGAAGGGAAGGGTAGGAAAAGGGAAGGGAAGGAGGAAGAGAAGGGAAGGGAAGAGAAGGAAAAGGGAAGGAAAGGAGGAAGGGGAGGAGTAAGGGAAGGGAAGGAAGAAAAGAAGGGAAGGGAAAAGAAGGAAAAGGGAAGGAAAGAAAGGAGGAAGGGAAGGAGGAAGGAAAGGGAAGAGAAGGAAAAAAGAAGGAAGGAAAGGAGGAAGTAGAGGAAGTGAAGGGAAGGAGGAAGGGAGTGGAAGGGGAAAGAGAAGGAGGAAGGGAAGGAGGAAGGGAAGGAAGAGAAGGAAAAGGGAAGGGAAGGAGGAAGGGAAGGAGGAAAGGAAGGGAAGTGAAAGGGAAGGAAAGGAGGAAAGAAAGGAGGAAGGGAAGGAGGAAGCAAAGGGAAGGAGGAAGGGAAGGGAAGAGAAGGAAAAGGGAAGGGAAGAGAAGGAAAAGGGAAGGGAAGGAGGAAGGGAAGGAAAAAGGGAAGGAGGAAAGGAGGAAAGGCAGGGAAGAGAAGGAAAAGGGAAGAAAAGGAGGAAAGAAAGGAGGAAGGGAAGGAGGAAGCAAAGGGAAGGAGGAAGGGAAGGGAAGGAAAAGGGAAGGAAGAAGGGAAGGAGGAAAGGAAAGGAGGAAGGGAAGGAAAAAGGGAAGGAGGAAAGGCAGGAAAGGCAGGGAAGGAGGAAAGGAATGGGACAGGAAAACATCTAACAATTATATACATTATCAACTACCCTTTTTTAAAAGATAAGGACGGCTGAAGTTAGTAGCTATTCCGTTGTGGTGCTGGTGCTGCTACAGCCTTGTTTTTAAAGATGGACTCCTGAAGATGATCCTTCCACAGGAGAAAGGGAGGAAAGTGGCAGGGCAGAGGGAAGAAGCCCTGAGAACATTTTCAGTGATGCGCCACAAAATGGATAAAGAGCTCCATTCAACCAGATGGCGATTTCCAGCCAAAAGAAGGTCTCTGTGAATCATCAGGCTGGTGTCCTTTTTTTCCCTACAGATAAAGGAACAGAACGTCCTTCTACTTCCCCAAAAGGGACCAGACGCTAACAAATAATTCAAATAGAGTCGCTCAAGAGGCTGACCTCATCTGTCCTCTCCAATGAACCTTCCTATCAACTCTCCTTCTTCTTTCATTGCTCATGATGTCCCCAAGTTGTCCTCCTCTTAGGCGATTCATCTCCTCTCTTTCTCCCCACATCCCCAAATCCACTTATGGGTATTTTCCCAGACGGAATATCCAAGCGCTGGAGAAAATGCCTCCGGCTTGACCTCAAAGGCCGAAGACGCTGTGTGCACTCCAAAGCAAAGTTCTTGAAGACGCGCCTGGTCTACCGAAGAGAAGGACTAGGGGACTAGGACCGGAAGAGTTCGATCCTAAGTAGAGGCAGATGTAGGGGGTCTCCGGCTTGAGCAGGGGGTTGGACTAGATGACCTGCAAGGTTCCTTCCAACTCTGTTAAAGGAAGGAAGGGGAAGGGGAAAGAGGGAGGGAGAGAGGGAAGGAAGGAGGAAGGGACAAAGGAAGGAAGAAGGGGAGGAAGGGAGGGAAGGAAGGAGGAGGGGACAAAGGAAGGAAGAAGGGGAGGAAGGGAGGGAAGGAAGGAGGAGGGGACAAAGGAAGGAAGAAGGGGAGGAAGGGAGGGAAGGAAGGAGGAGGGGACAAAGGAAGGAAGAAGGGGAGGAAGGAAGGGAAAGAGGAAAGAGGGAGGGAGGGAGGGAAGGAAGGAAGGAGGAGGGGACAAAGGAAGGAAGAAGGGGAGGAAGGGAGGGAAGGAAGGAGGAGGGGACAAAGGAAGGAAGAAGGGGAGGAAGGAAGGGAAAGAGGAAAGAGGGAGGGAGGGAGGGAAGGAAGGAAGGAGGAGGGGACAAAGGAAGGAAGAAGGGGAGGAAGGAAGGGAAAGAGGGAGGGAAGGAAGGAAGGAAATTTTAAATATGCTTTGGACTAGATAGGTCCTTTCCAACTCTCTTGTCCCAAAAGTGACCTTTTTTTCAAAAAAAGTAACTGGACTCTCTTGGTTTCTCCCTTGAAAACATAACAGAATGACAAGAGTTGGAAGGGACCTTGGAGGTCTTCTAGTCCTCAATCAGGAGACCTTATACCATTTCAGATAAATGATTGTCCAATCTTTTCTTTAAAACGTCCAATGATGGAGCAGCCACAGCTCCTGAAGGCAACTTCTGTTCCATTGGTTAATTGTTCTCACTAATCAGGAAAGTTCTAGGTTGCTTCTCTCCTTGATTAGTTTCCACCCATTGTTTCTTGTCCTGCCGTCAGGTGCTTTGGAGAATAAGTTGACCCTCTCTTCTTTGGGGCAGCCCCACAAATATTGGAAGGCTGCTACCATGTCACCCATTAGTCCTTCTTTTCATTAAACTAGACATATCCAATTCCTGCAACCGTTCTTTGTATGTTTGAGCTTTTGTGGCCTGCCAGCGGCCAGTAGAGCTGGAAGCAGATTCAAACAGTGAGGAGATTGGGGAGGAAGTTGGGCCGGTCCTGGAGTCTGGGGAAGGCTCTGATGAGGGCTCTGTGTCGGAGGCAGAGAGGGGGCCAGGGCCGTCTGACAGTCATCAGCTGCCTCCAGAGTCAGACAGCAGTGAGGCAGAAGAACAGCTGGAGCCTGTTCCCAATGTGCGAATGCGCAGAGTTGCCAGACGAAGGGAACAGCTAAAGAACGGGTCGATTTGGGAGTAAGGCCACAGGTGGACGGTGAATGGCCCCTCCCAGAGGGAATAAAAGAGGAGCAAAAGGGGAGTGGAGTTTGCAGGAGACAGTTAGTTCGCTTCATTGGTTCGTGACTCTCCGAGGCTCCTTGCCAGGTTTTGCGGATATCGGCCTGTCAGCTCTCCAATCCAGATAAGGTCTGTGACTGTAAATCCTCCCTTGAAAGACTTTGCTGGAGGTGAAGGAGCGGAATTCCCAGTCGATTAATAAAAGGGGTTTTTGTCAGGACCAGGAGTTTGCTTCCTGCTCTTGGGAAGCCTCGGTCAGAACATGAGACTCCAGTCCCCTAATCATTTCTGCTGTCCTTCTCTGCACTCTTTTCACTTCTCATCCAAGAAGCTCCTTCAGTTGTGAAGAGAGAACCTCTACAGTTCTGTGAATGAGAAGCGGAGTTTTGCCAAACTAGCACTAGGGTTTGTCTATCTGTTTTGTCTATGTATCCAAAGCAGAGGAGCGGGGCAGCATTTGGCAAATGTAAAGAGGGAAAATGTGAAAAGGCAGAAGCTCCTTGCATCTGTCTGTTATTTCAGCTGGTCTACCGCTGTTTGGACAAGCTGGAGAGAGAAGAACAGGTACAGTGTCCAAGGGATTTGTGTGTTTGTTGACTTCACAGGCAGGTGCATCCAAAGGACCTTAGCCTATGTTGGGTCTGATGCAAGCTTGCCAACTACGGAGGGCATCGAGACACACAAGGTGGGTGTGTAGGGTGTTGCCCGTCGGAAGAAGAAAATCCCTGCTGAAGGTTGGCAGGTGGGACCCTAAAGGTCATCTCCAATCCTTCTTCTGCGGCGCCTCCTCCTGCTAAAATATGACCTGGAAGGATAGGTAAGAGGATGCACTGATGATGTTACCTAGTTGGGCAATGAAACGTCTGCAGGAAAACCATCAAGCTCAGAGAGCACCAAGGAACCCACAATTCTCTTCCTCCTCCTCCCCCTTCCTCCACTCCACCAATCCCCTTCCCTCCTAGCACTGATGATGTTCCCTAGTTGGGCAATGAAACGTTTGCAAGGAAACCACCGAGTTTAGAGAGCACCAAGGATCCCACCGTTCTCTTCCTCCTCTTCCTTTTCTTTCTCCTCTACTCCTCAAACCCCACTTCCTTCTAGCACCGCTGATGATGTTACTTAGTCAGGTGATGAAATGTCTGTGCTCAGAGAACACCGAGGACTCCTCTTGTCACCCTGAGCTACAAATATTCTGTTTTATGGGTAAGAAAAAAAAAACTCTGCAAATGTCTCCTTCAACGTTTAAATAAACCAAATAGAGAGCCGTCTTCTTCTTCTTCTTCTTCTTCTTCTTCTTTTTCTTCTTCTTCTTCTTCTTCTTCCTCCTCCTCCTCCTCCTCCTCCTCCTCCTCCTCCTTCTTCTCCTCCTCCTTCTCCTTCTCCTCCTCCTTCTCCTTCTAATAGAATTCAGAATAGAATGGAATAGAATAAGGAATAGAATAAAATAGAAGAGGATAAGGAATAGAATAGAATAACAGAGTTGGAAGGGACCTTGGAGGTCTTCTAGTCCAACCCCCTGCTCTGGCAGGAAATGCTACACAACTTCAGACAAATGGTTATCCAAGTTCTTAAAAACTTCCAGTGTTGGAGCACTCACAAGTTCTGGAGGCAAGTTGTCCCACTGGTTAATTGTTCTAATTATCGGGAAATTTCTCTCTTCTTCTTCTTCTTCTTCTTCTTCTTCTTCTTCTTCTTCTTCTTCTTCTTCTTCTTCTTCTTCTTCTTCTTCTTCTCCTCTTCCTCCTCCTCCTCCTCCTTCTTCCTCCTCCCTCTCCTCCTTCCTCCTGCTCCTCCTCCTCCTCCTCTTCTCCTCCTTCCTCCTCTCCTTCTTGCTCAAGAGATGGCTGGGAGTCACACATATGTGAAAAGTTAAGGTGCTCTCAAGTCTGTGGGGCCTCTTTAAGGCGGGAGCTTGGATCATCTGCATTTGCTTTAGATTCCCAGGAGGGCCAAGGAGGAAGCTGCTTGCATTTCAAGCAACAGTTAAAGGGAAGAAAAAACAAAGCAGGACCTATTTCCCTTGGCCCATTCCCTACCACCCTTTTTTTTTCCAAAGAGGGGCGGAGTGGGGAGAAGAACCCCCTTCTCTGTTATCATCCAATTTGCAACTGGCCTCACCAAGGAAGCCACAGGGAAGCAGTAGATCAAGCTTTGCTCCTGTCCGCTAAGGAAAAAGACCCAGGGATGGAGGAGACATATTTTGGATGCAGGGACCAAGCAGCTCTGGCCAAAACAAGCAAGAGAAGAGGGGTGAGAAGAGGAGGCGGGGAACCGAGCGCAAGTTTAGAAAGGAAATTATTTTTAACGTTGTTGAGTAATGCACACATCCAGCCTTGCTTCCTTCAATCAAACTGAGAAAATGCCATTTGTTTACGCCTGGGAGATTTTGCAGTATTTTAGCATTCCCTCCAGCGTCTAAATATGAAATGCGATGGCGAAATAACAGCCCACGAGAAAGTGAGTAACAATATATATTGTTTGACAGATACAGTACCAAACACACAGACACACAAACACACACACATATTTTGGACCTCAATCCTTTAACTTTGGCAGAACAAGGGAGGAGGAGGAGTAGATAGATAAATAGAGAATAAGAAAAAGAGAAGGAGAAGGAAAATGAGAAGCAGGAGGAGAATGAGGAGGAGGAGGAGGAGGAGGAGGAGGAGAAAAGGAGGAGATAGACAAGAAGGAAAAGAAGGAGAAGGAACATGTAGAAGGAGGAGATGATAGACGAGGAGGAGGAGGAGGAAGAGATATACAATGAGGCAAAGAGAAGGAGCAGGAGAAGGAGGTAGACAATGTGGAGGAGGAGGAGAAAAGAAGAAGAGAAAAGGAGGAGGAGGAAAATGTAGAAGGATGAGAAGATAGACAAGGTGGTAGAGGAGGAAGAGATAGACAATGAGGAAAGAAGAAGGAGACAGAGATGGAGAAGGAAAAGGAGAAGAAGGAGACAGACAATGAGGAGGAGGAGATAGACAATAAGGAAAAGAAGGAGAAGGAAAATGAGAAGAAGGAGGAGAAGATAGATAAGGAGGTGGGATAGACAATGAGGAGAAGAGAAGGAGAAAGAGGAGGAGAAGCTAGACAAGGAAGAGGAGAATGCAGGACTGTAGTCTAACTCTGCCCACTGCCAGCAATTCGATCCTCACCGGCTCACAATTGACTCAGCCTTCCATCCTTCCGAGGTGGGTAAAATGAGGAGCTGGATTGTTGGGAGCAAGAAGCTGACTCTGTAAACCGCTTAGAGAAGGCTGTAAAAGCATCTGTGAAGCGGTATATAAGTCAAAGGGCTATTGCTATTAAACTCCCAGTTCGCTGGTTCTTCTTGTCCCAATCAAATTGAATCACCATAGCATCAGAACATCCTGTTCTGACATTTTGGCCCACCCCAGTGAGGAGCAGCCATAAAAAGATGGCTAGGTTAAGCTATCTTTGTTTATTTCTTATGGAGATTGCTACCCCTGGTGTCCAAACGAAATCTCCAGAGTGACTCAATTCAGTGCATTTCTTGATGCAAGACCCAGCAGCAGGAACTGTGCCAAGGATAAGCTTGCAATTAAACATGCAAACAAGCCAACAATTGAGATAAACCTTATCGAAACAATTTCTGTTCTTTAATTGATAAATCTTCAAGCCACGGAGACAGCATGGTTTTTAAGCAAAGAAAAGGAGGAACCACCGAGAAATGTGGGTGAATTTCAATCTTGGGAGAAGGACAAACTATTTTTAATCTAAACGAGAAGTGTCTGGAGATTGAAACACTGGATGAGTTCCTATAAGCAGGTAAGATGATGGCTTGACTACACCCACACATCCTGGTTTGTTGGGTAAGTATTCATATTTGGTTTGTTTGCAGCTTAGCACCATATATAATGTGGATAAGATCAGTAACAAAGGTTCAGTAATGAAGATATCGAATAAACACTAGAGAAACCACAGTTCCAGTTGTGCCAAAGGTGCTTTTTCAAAAGGCAACTGGATTTTGTTTTTGCTTGAAATTTCCTTGAAGTTCTTTTGCTTCTCATCTGAGAACCTCCTTCAGAACTGAAATAGCTTCTTGGATGAGAAGGGAAACCTTTTTGAGAAAAAACAAAATCCAGTTGCCTTCTGAAGAACTGAAGGAGCTTCTTGGATGAGAAGTGAAACCTCTTCAAGGAAAAACAAAATCCAGTTGCCTTCTGAAGAACTGAAGGAGCTTCTTGGATGAGAAGCGAAACCTCTTCAAGGAAAAACCAAGTTCAGTGGCCTTTTGAAAAAGCACCTTTGAGACAACCATGACCTGGATGACTGAGAATCTCTGTGGACATGGTCCCAGATCATCTTCAAACTAATGTTTTGACCAGTTATTGGTTGAGTAGATAAACAGCTCCACCATCTTTTAAGCTGGTTAAGGGCTGGGGATGAAAAGGAGTGCTTTGCAAAGGGGCAACAGTGACAAGATGGCAAAGTAAGAACATGCTTGAAAGTAAGTTCCCATCTTACATATGTGTTAGTCGTTCCTGACTCTAGGGGGCGGTGCTCATCTCCGTTTCAAAGCCGAAGAGCCAGCGCTGTCCGGAGACATCTCCAGTGTCATGTGACCAGCATGACTAAACACCAAAGGTGCACAGAACGCTGTTTCCTTCCCACCAAAGGTGGTTCCTATTTTTCCGTGGCACGACAAAACCGCGCTCGTCAAAATAGCGGTGAGAAAACCGTGTCGCTAAAGTCGCGACGTCATCACCGCGTGTCATCACCGCCGCGACAACAGTGCGGCGACAGAAGGGCGCTTTAAAACAGCGTGGTGGCAGAAAGCCGATTTAAATTAAGGTAAGGGTTAGGATTAGGTTTAGGGGTTTGCTTTAAGTTTAGGGTTAGGGTTAGGGTTAGGGTTAGGGTTAGGGTTAGGGTTAGGTTTAGGTTTAGGTTTAGGTTTAGGTTTAGGGTTAGGTTTAGGGTTAGGTTTAGGGTGCTGAGTGCTTCGGAAGGCGCGGATTTGCCCTCCGTGATTATGTCATCGCGGTAGGGTTGCGTTTTTCCTTAGTGCTTAGGATGGCACGGATTTGCCCTCCGCACTTATGTCAGCGCGGATAAGGGCTTCGCAGTTTTGTGGTGGAACCCTATTTTTCTACTTGCATTTTTACATGCTTTCGAACCGCTAGATTGGCAGAAGCTGGGACAAGTCACGGGAGCTCCCTCTGTTACGCGGCGCTAGGGATTTGAACCACCGAACTGCCGACCTTTCGGATCGACAAGCTCAGTGTCTTAGTCCCTGAGCCACCCTAAGAACATCTTTACTGCGTTTCAATGAAAGTCCAGAACAAGCGATCAAAACTGGTTTACAGTTACTTACGTGTCCACGAACGTCCGACTGAGATCCGAGATGAGAAACGAAGGTCCTTTCTGAAACGGGGGCTCCCGGGAGACTTTGTAGTGGATGGGACGGCACTTTTGACACTGCGAGCTCTGCGGGACCGAAGTGATCATAGCAGCATCGATCTCCAGTTGTTCGTCCAAGGTATAAATCTGAATGCCCTGCACTTCGTCCTTCATCTTCTCCGTATCCAGTCGGATGGTCATGGGGACGTCACAGAAGAAGTTCTGAGGCCCAAGCGAAATGTTCTCCCCACCCGCCATCAGCAGCTTGACGTCGTTGATGGCTTCTTTGGAGTCCCACTCAGGGGAAACGTACGTCACCCAGATGGTCAGGGATTCGGGGATGACCGGATATTGGAACTGGAGCTGAAGGTAGCATCCTTGAGGTTCGGGGCAAGCCGGTGGGACAGTCTGCTTGATAACCGCTGAGTTGGGAGTCCACGTTCGGACATCAGGCTTACACGGCTGTTCTACATCTGGGTGTCCTTGAGTAAAGGAGAAGAAAAAGGAAGAATGGAATCAAACTTGCAGGAAACCTACCCAAACTTGGGACCCTAAAGATTCTCCAAGACCTTGCTCTAACAATCCATATAAATGAATGAAAGCTACCTTCATTTTCTAGGATTGAGGATCTCCAACTTTGGCAACTAAGACTTATGGACTTCAACAGATTGATTGGGGGGGGGGGTTGGACTAGATGTCCTACAAGGTCCCTTCCAACTCTGTTAATCTGTAAAGGATATTGCAACTAGGATGATGAGGGGACTGGAGACTAAAACATATGAGGAACGGTTGCAGGAACAGGGCCTGGCTAGTCTAGGGAAGAGAAGGACCCGGGGAGACAGGATAGCAGTCTTCCAATATTTGAGGGGCTGCCCCAGAGAGAAGGGGGTCAAGCTATTTTCCAAAGCACCTGAAGGCCAGACAAGGAACAATGGATGGAAACTGACCAAGGAGAGATTCAACCTGGAAATAAGGAGAAATTTTCTAGCAGTGAAAACAATCAACCCATGGAACAGAAGTTTGCCTTCAAAAGTTGTGGGAGCTTCATCCCTGGAGGCTTTCAAGAAGAGACTGGGCTGCCACCTATCAGAAATGATGTAGGGCTTCCTGCTTCGGTGGTGGGGGGGGTTGGACTAGATGACCTACAAGGTCCCTTCCAACTCTGTTAATCTGTAAAGGATATTGAGACTCTAGAAAGAGCGCAGAGAAGACCAACCAGGATGATTAGGAGACTGGAAACTAAAACATACGAGGAACGGTTGCAGGAACTGGGCATGGCTGGTCTAGTGAAGAGAAGGACCAGGGGAGACAGGAAGGTCGTATTTTTGGGGGGAAGACACTAGTAGCCCTGCAGTCTAGAAGAAGGGTTGGACTAGAAGACCTCCAAGGTCCCTTCCAACTCTATTCTCTATTCTTATTTTCAGGATTATTCTAGAAAGTGGGGAAAGTTTCGGTTTCAACCACTGAAATCACACATACGATAACCCAGCCTCCTTTTTTTCCCCAACCGCTTTCCCCAACAAGCTCCAAAAGCCAATTTGGGGAGGGGTGGGGGGGACAGAAGCACAGAGTTTCGTTTTGTTTTGAAAAGAAAAAACTGCATGAGGTCATAAAAAAATAGGCAACCCAGGTTGACAAAAGCAGATGAAAGCGAAACAGATGTCAAAGGAGGAGACAATGGAGAAGAAGAGCAACAGATAATTTTGGCTGCCGTTGCAAAGAGATTATGATTATTATTTTTTTGCACCACTTCGGAAGAAACTGAGTGAACAAAAATCCTATTTTTTTTTTTAAAAAGGCAGGTTTTGATTACTAACACGGCCCAGGAGGAGATAAAAAAAAGGGCTCCGCACTTAATTATAAATTGGTTGCTCATCCTTCACTGCTACTCCGCTGATTGCATTTTTCTCTCCGCCAGATTTGTCATCCTTCCTAGATATTAATTATGCTGTCGGAAGAGGCTTCCAAACCTTTATTTGCAGGAATGGTTGATGCAGGGGAGTGCATTTGCGTGCCCACCGTGCCACCCGTCCTCCATCCCCACCCTTTGCCCAGGTCGGTAACTTGAGGCTGACCTTCAGCTCCACGGGGGCTCCAGTGTCCTGATGGGTCGCATGGCATCGGCGAAGAGGCACTGGAAGCGTATTGCACCAGAATCCGTTCTTCCCCGCACAGCTCACATGATGATCCCACTTCTCTAGGTGGCCAGGAAGGGAAAGGAGGAAATGCTCCAACTTAGTAACAGTTGAACATTCATTCATTCATTCATTCTTTCTTTCTTTCTTTCTTTCATTCCTCCCTCTGAGTCCTTCCTTCATTCCTTTCTCCCCTCCCTTTCCTTCCTCTCTTCCTCCTTACCTACCTCAGATTCTTTCCTCCCTCCCTCTCTTTTCTTCCTTCCTTCCTCTTTCTCCCTCCCTCCCTTCTTTCCTTCCTCTTCCTTCCTTCTTTTCTTCTTTACTTCCTTCTTTCCTTTCTCTTTCTTCCTTCCTTTTCCTTCCTTCTTCTCTTCCTTCCTTTTTTCTTTCTTTCACTTCTTGTTTCCTTCCTCTTTTTCTCTCCCTCCCTCCCTTCTCCTCCTTCCCTTCCTTTTCCTCCCTTGAACGTGATTCAATGAATCACATTCTAAGCCCAGACTCATCAGGCCGACATCAGCTTCGGAGACAAAACATTGCCCTTGCTACTCGGGTTTCCACATCCCTCTCCCCTGAGAGAGATGGAAATCAGGATTGAAAAATGAAAGGCCCATCAATATCCTGCTCAAACATCTCCTTGAATCAGAAAATCTGTACTATGTGAATTATTACCTTGGAAGAAGAAAAGCAAAGGAGAAGGAGGAGAAGCAGGAAGATGAAGAAGAAGGAGAAGGAGGGAGGAGGTGGAGAAGAAGCAGGAAGAAGGAAGAAGAAGGAGAAAAAGATGAGGAGGGGGAGGAAGGGGAAGAGGAGGAAGAGAGGAGGAGGAGAAGGAGAGGAAGGAGGAGGAGGAGGAGGAGGAGGAAGAGGAGGAGGAGGAGGAGGAGGAGGAAGAAGAAGAAGAAGAGGAGGAGGAGGAGGAGGAGGAGGAGGAGAGACAACAGACATGAATATCACTGCTCTGTTGATGGAAAGTATGTTGGGGTGATGCACCCCAACTTGCTTTTTTTAAATCTCCAGGGGGACTGTTGATTGAAGGACTAGGGGAGACATGATAGCAGTGTTCCAATGTTTCAGTGATTCCATTGTTTGGGGCAGCCACCTTCTAGGGAGCTGCCCCAAAGAAGAAAGGGTCAAGCTATTCTCCAAAGCCCCTGAGGGCAGAACAAGAAGCCACAGATGGAAACTAATCAAGGAGGGAAGCAACCTGGAATTGGGGAGAAACTAACAGTGGGGACAATTAACCAGTGGAACGGCTTGCCTCCAAAAGTTGTGTGTGCTCATCTAAAGTTTCAACGCATATTAATTGCCAGCTGAGATTAACGCTAATTTGCAGGAATGAACAAAAGGGTCGGTGATAGGATAGGATAGGGTAGGGTAGGAATAGGAATAGGAATAGGAATAGGAATAGGAATAGGAATAGAGTAGAGTAGAGTAGAGTAGAGTAGAGTAGAGTAGAGTAGAGTAGAATAGAATAGAGTAGAAAAGAAAAAGAGATTGGAATGGAATAGAATAGAATAGGGAATGGGAATAGAATGGAATAGAATAGGGAATGGGAATGGGAATAGAATAGAATAGGGAATGGGAATAGAATAGAATGGAATGGAGTGGAATGGAATAGAATAGGGAATGGGAATAGACTAGAATAGAATAGGGAATGGGAATAGAATGGAATGGAGTGGAATAGAATAGGGAATGGGAATAGAATGGAATAGAATGGAATAGAATAGGGAATGGGAATGGGAATGGGAATAGAATAGAATGGAATGGAGTGGAATGGAATAGAATAGGGAATGGGAATAGAATAGAATAGAATAGGGAATGGGAATAGAATGGAATGGAGTGGAATAGAATAGAATAGGGAATGGGAATGGGAATGGGAATAGAATAGAATAGGGAATGGGAATAGAATGGAATGGAATGGAGTGGAGTGGAATAGAATAGGGAAGGGAAATAGAATAGAATAGGGAATAGAATAGAATAGAATAGAATAGAATAGAATTCTTTATTGGCCAAGTGTAATTGGACACACAAGGAATTTGTCTTTGGTGCAGATGCTCTCAGTGTGCATAGTTTACAGTTTCAATAATAAGACGTTTAAGCAATTCCCTCCCTTCAGTCTTCAGGGGGAAAAGATTTATTTATCCAAGACTAGGTGGGGGGGAACCTTAGAAAATGATGACATCATTGCAGGAGAATTTTCCCTTTGATATCTCCAGGTCATACCTGCTCCATGGGGGAAAAAAAACCCCAAACCCTCCCAATGGCAGGGTCTGCAAAAGAAAACTTGAGTGTTGATTTAAGGTTTTTTGTTATGAAATCTTAGCTCGGGCTGGCTGGCAATTGGATGTCATTTAAGTATCCATTTGCCGTGGCTTAATAAAAACAGACTGATGGAGGCTGAAGAGGGACCTCAGGACTGGCGTCTTTCATTACACAACAATTAGCCTTCGATCAGCAGGCCTCTTAATAGACAGATTGAATTTATGGCGTGTACAATCGCCCACCTTATGAAATATAAATTGAATGCACATTGCCTGGCCTCCATTGAGGCCCAAGGAAGGGGAAGTTGAGAATGAAACCTGCAATGTGGGTGAGGGATAGCAATAGCCCGTAGACTTATAAACCGCTTCATAGTGCTTCACAGCCCTCTCTAAGCGGTTTACAAAACCAGCCTCTTGCCCCCAACAATCTGGGTCCTCATTTGACCCACCTCGGAAGGATGGAAGGCTGAGTCAACCTTGAGTTGGTCAGGATCGAACTTCTGGCAGTGGGTAGAGTCAGCCTGTAAAAAGACCAAGAGCCAGCGCTGTCCAAAGACGTCTCCATGGTCATGTGGCCGGCATGACTCAACGCCAGAGGCGCATGGAACACTGTTACCTTCCCACCAAAAGCGGTTGCTATTTTTTCTACTTGCATTTTTTTATGTCCTTTTGAACTGCTAGGTTGGCAAGAAGCTGGGACGAGTCACGGGAGCTCACTCGGTTATGAGGCGCTAGGGATTCGAACTGCCAAACTGCCGACCTTTCCTGATCAACAAGCTGAGCATCTTAGCCACTGAGCCACCATGTCCCTCAATCAGAAGGGGAACAGCCATCCAACAACATTCAGAACTCAATCCTTCCGTATCATTGACAGCTTTCAGAGCTGATATTCACACGTCGTCCCACCCATTCACCTTTCAAAGAAGTGTTGGTCAATGGGTGGAAACCACTCCAGAGTAATGGAAGCTTCCGTCCGGTCCACAATCTGAGGCGTGATGGCAATGGGGGCTGGCTTCTTGATATGTTGCCAGCTTTGATAGACTAGATCAAGGTAGCAGTGCATACGGGCAACCTGGTTTGGGGTGAAGGAATTGGTGCAGTCATCATCTAGAGTAGCAAACGCCATCGAAAAACAGGAGAGAGTCAGAGAGAGAGAGAGAGAGAGTTAAGACTTAATACAACAGGATTTCCCCAGTTTTCTATCTGAATACTGCTAGCAGCTTTCTGAACTCAGCCAAAGTTGAAGTGCTACGTCTTAGGTAAAGCAAACCCTTGCACATCTGTGTGAGTCGTTTCCAGCTCTAGGGAGCAATGCTCATCTCCGCTTCAAAGCCAGAGAGCCAGCGCTGTCCGAAGACGTCTTCGTGTTCATGTGGCCAGCATGACTAAACGCCGAAGGTGCACAGAACACTGTTACCGTCCCACCAAAGGTGGTTCCTGTTTTTCTACTTGCATTTCTTACATGCTTTCGAACTGCTAGGTTGGCAGAAGCTGGGACGAGTCACAGGAGCTCACTCCGTTACGCGGCGCTCGGGATTCGAACTGTCGACCTTTCTGATCAACAAGCTCAGTGTCTTAGCCACTGAGCCACTGTAACTATGTCTTCGTTGGTCTATAAAGCTTGCTTCTTGCTGAGCTGTGTTTCGGAAGACCTGACCCAAATGTCCATGTTATGATCTTCCAATGCTACCTGCTTCCCAAGGATTATTTTCCTCTTCCCACTCTGGACCACAGGTGTTTATACCTTATATCTGAATGCAGCTTTGAGCAACCTGTGAACTCCAGATATTATGCAACATTGCCTAAAGCCAGCCTTGGCTACTTGAAGACACATTTCAATTCCCGGCATTCCCCAGCCAGCACGGGGGAATTCTGGGAGTTGAAGTCAACAGGCCTTCAAGTTGCCAAAGTTTTTTTTTTGAAAAGTTTTTTTATTGTTTCAATTAAACAGAAAACACACACACAAAAAAAGAATCATCCTTCATTACATCTTGTAGAAAATGTGTCAATTGGTTACAAATACATTTCGTCCGTTTCTTCCACAATCATTACATATACTTCATTCCTATTGAATTGTACATTTTAAATCAAAAATCTTTATGTGTTTTACTATCAATGTACCACAATTCTCATTGAACTACAATTATTTTATCTGAAATCATTTGTATTTAAAGACACAACCACCTACTGGCATTCATTCGCAATTTCAATGAACCTCCAATAACATTACACCTTTATAACATATTCTGAAACAAAACCAATTAATAAGATATCTAAGCATTCCTCCCCCTTCCCCCCTCCAACTCACTATTTAAAGCTTATATCCAAAAAAAAAACCAACAACTTTGGATTGTGCAGAAATGGACAAATTAACACTGAAATTAAAAGATAAAGAAGAATCGGAATATTATGAAATTTGGAACAATTGGTACAAATAGATCTATACTAGTCCCCCTTTATTTATTTATCAGCACAAATAAAACACAAACACACACACACACACACACACACACACACACACATATATATATATATATATATATATATATACACACACACACACATAGAACTGTGTATAAATATGCGTAAATATAGAAGCGAAATATTATATACATGTACAGGTATGATAACATAATAATGTTGATGTAATGACTGTAAGGTGTTGTAGAAGGGGAAAAATAATAAAAAAAATCTGCTTAAAAATCAAATAAAATAAAGCTTATATCCAATTCGCTTTTACCAATATAACACATGTATATATCATTAAACACCATCCATTAACATTTCCTTGTTATTATTGTAGTTAACCAAAAATTATTTACTATTTATATCACCTCTCCTCTCATCAGGCCCAAAAGAATGTTTGAAGTTGCCAAAGTGGAGATACGTCCGAAGGTCTAAAGCCCACAAGGATTCCAGCTGGTGAAATAGTTCTTACCTGCGTAGCTCATAAAGTTGTTGAACGGTGTATTCTGGAAGTTGCGGAAGCCGCACATGTTACTGTTAGCCGGGGGGTCAGCGCAGGTTTTGTGGGTTGGGGTAGGGTTGGTATCGTGGCAGAGATCGCCCGTCTCGAAGGAGGGCTCCGTTTCCATGCACGGGTCGCTGCAGGAGAAGATCTCCGACACCCCCTTAAAGACGTGGTAGAGCCCGAGGCTGTGTCCGACTTCATGGATCATGGTGTGGGTGTGACCCGCAACGCCATAGAAGGCAGGATTCAGGACGATGCCTCCTGCGTGGACGAAAAGGAGGAAGCAACATTCAGTGGTGGGATTCAAATAATTTAACAACCGGTTTTCTGTCCTAATGACCAGGTGGGTAGGTGGGGCTTAGTGGTCATGTGACTGTGTGGGTGTGGCCAACTCAACATCACTCAGGTCGATAGGCGCTTCGCCTTAGCTGTTACAATGTAATAAGGGTTAACTGGAGAGGCAGTTTAGGTAAGCAGGGCAATAAAGATGAGGCTAGAAACAACACCAGAATGTTTCCTTCCTGCCTTCCTTACAGGATTAGCCCTGTAAAGCGGAAAAAAACCAAAAGAAGATTTCTTTCAACAACCGGTTTTCTGAACCTCTTAGAAAGTTAAGAACCGGTTCTCCCGAATAGGTATGAGCTGGGTGAATCCCACCACTGGCAAGGTTGTTCCATGCTTCAGAAACATTGTGGAAGCCTATATGGATTAATAATTAATAATGGAAAACTATTCTTGGAACTCTGGATGATTGGTGACATTATGGTCAATTGAAAATATGGATGTATATTACAAATTAATGGGGATTCTTTGTTCTAACTTCCGCTTTTTCTCCTTGGAGATAGGTGATATTATAATACTTTAAAGACTTATTGTTATTGGATAGATAATTATGAATTCAAGGAAATAAGGATTGTCACAAATGAAAGAATATTAATGGTAATTTGAACACATAATGCTCAATGACAGCGAAATATTCAGTTATGTTTAATGCAAAACCTGTGATGTTATTCTTAATCTTAAGAATTGATGCACCAAAACTTGTAACCGAATGACATGCTTGATGAAATGGAGGAAAAAATTTTTTCCCCCTTGCTCTTGTTTTGTATGTGTTTTTTTTTAAGAAAAAGAATAAAAATATATAATAAAAATAAAGAAAAAAGAAACATTGCGGAAGAAAAGAACACACAAATATACAAGACTTGCGTGGTGGTCACAGGCCTACCAACAGCATTTGCAATAAACTTCCTTTGGATGGGGACAAAATGAATTGTGTGGATCCCAGTTTTTGAGGCTTGCTCCCTTGAGCCCTAAGCAATGCCATCGCTCAGATTAGTGGTGGGATTCAAAAATATTTCACTACCAGTTCCGTGGGGGGTAGTTTGGTGGGTATGGCACGGGAAAGATACTGCAAAATTCCCATTTCCACCCCACAGTCACCCAGTTACCTTTCATGCCTAAGGCAGGACTAGAACTCACCATCTCCTGGTGATTGGTCCAAAGTCCCCCAGCCGGCTTTTATGGCTAAGGCAGGACTAGAATTCACTGACTCCTGGTGATTGGCCCAAAGTTTCCCTGCCAGCTTTCATAGCTAAGGCAGGGCCAAAACTCCCCAACTCCTGGTGATTTGGCCCAAAGTCAACCAGTTACCATTCATGCCTAAGGCGGGACTAGAACTCACCATCTCCTGGTGATTGGCTGAAAGTCACCCAGCCAGCTTTTCATGGCTAAGGCAAAACTAGAACACACTGACTCCTGGTGATTGACTCAAAGTCACTCAACCAGTTTTCATGTCTAAGGCGGGACTGGAATTCAGCATCTCCTGGCGATTGGCCCAAATTCACTCAGTTGGCTTTTGTGCCTAATGTGGGACTAGAACTTAACCATCTTAGCCTGGCACCTTCACCCCCTAGACCAAACTGGACCCAATTCCTGGATACCATCTCTTGGGAATATAATACTCCCAAGCGATGGGATGAGAATCCGAACGGAATCCAAATGAGTTATGGGGTTGTTGTTTTTTTGCAACAGATTCACCCCGTATCGTAATTCGTCTTATCTTCCCCAGTTATATTTTCTTCTCCTCTTGTTCATAGCTTTGGAGTTTGGTTTTTTTTCTTTTGTTTATGTTTCTCGTTCTTTCTGACGGTTGGAGATATTGGGAGAGAAGAGGGGAAAAAAAACCCCGCATCTCCCTGAACGGAGGAGATAAACATCGCAGTACAGGCTGGCACAATTTTTATCAGGGCCAAGGAGCCGAGCAGGTTGTTAAGATTCTTCTGTCTGTTTGACGGAAAGGGGTGGGTAGTTTTGTGGGGAGTGGGAGAGAAGAGGAAAGGATCCGTATATTTTTCACCGCTGTCAAAGGTCTAAATCAATTACCCCTTTTTTCCCCATTTGAAAGTGAAAGAGGGAGATCGGGGGTTTTTTTGTGTGTGCACACGTCCCGATGATAATGTATTCCAAAGTTAAGATCTGGACAACAGAACATATTTCATTTTGCTTTCTTATTAAAGAGATATTGGATTTAGAGCACGGGTGGGGGAAAGGGGGCAGGGTTTTTTTCTCAGCGAGAAGGGGGCAAAGAAGGTGTCCAAACAGGAAATTAATTCTCTCTATTATTGGGCGGTTTTTTCCCCCTCCTTCCTTCCTTCCTTCCTTGGGAGCGGACTTCAAACTGATGGTACAATAATTAGAATTGGTGCCATCACAGATAAATTCAGTGAAGAGACTCTCCCTTTGAACAACAATTAATGGAGTGGCGTGGAATGGATGGGGAGGGAAAGGAGTGGAATGGAATGACATAGAGAACATGGAATGGAATGGAATATAATAGAATAACAATTGGAATAGAATGGAATGGAATAACAATTGGAATGGAATGGAATGGAATAGAATAGAATGGAATGGAATAGAGAACATGGAATGGAATAGAATAGAATGGAATGGAATAGAGAACATGGAATGGAATGGAATAGAATAGAATGGAATGGAATAGAATAGAATAACAATTGGAATGGAATGGAATAGAATAGAATGGAATGGAATATAAAACATTGAATGGAATGGAATATAATAGAATAACAATTGGAATGGAATGGAATAGAATAGAATGGAATAGAGAACATGGAATGGAATTGAATATAATAGAATAACAATTGGAATGGAATGGAATAGAAGAGAATAGAATGGAATAGAGAACATGGAAAGGAATGGAATAGAATAGAATAACAATTGGAATGGAATGGAATAGAATAGAATGGAATGGAATAGAGAACATGGAATGGAATATAATAGAATAATAATTGGAATGGAATGGAATGGAATAGAAGAGAAGAGAAGAAAAGAGAATGGAATGGAATAGAGAACATGGAATGGAATGGAATAGAATAACAATTGGAATGGAATGGAGTGGAGTGGAGGGAGCGGAGCAGAGCAGAGCAGAGCAGAGCAGAGCAGAGTAGAATACAGAGTAGAGTAGAGTAGGGTAGAGTAGAGTAGAATATAGAGTAGAGTAGAGTGGAGTGAAGTGGAATGGAATGCAATAGATTAGAATGGAATAGAATTCTTTATTGGACAAGTGTGATTGGACACACAAGGAGTTTGTCTCTGGCACAGAAGCTCTCAGTGTACACACAAATAACAAAGTGGCACATCAGAAGACACCAATTAATAGAAGGCAATAGGAAAGATGAGAAGGATAAAAGCAATACAGCCCTACTATATGGGCAAATATACTTAGACATATAATGACAGTGCTGTGTGAATTGGGGTTTAGCAAAGAGATGGCATGGGAGAAAAAATTGTGTCCAGTTATTTCGACACACAATGCCCTAGAGTGTCGTTAAAACCTTTTATGTCCAGGATGCGAGGGGTCTGTAGATATTTTCACAGCCCTCCTTCTGACTCGCACAATATACAGGTCTTCGGTGGAAGGCAGGCTGGTTGCAATTTTTTTTGTCTGCGGTCCTAACTATCTGTTGAAGTCTCTACCTGTCCTGTTTGGTTGCTGTACTATAACCAAACAGTTATAGAGTTAACAGATTAACAGAGTTGGAAGGGACCTTGTAGGTCATCTAGTCCAACCCCCATCCCAAGCAGGAGACCCTCCACCATTTCTGACCAATGGCAGTCCAGTCTCTTCTTGAAAGCTTCCAGGGATGAAGCTCCCACAACTTCTGAAGGCAACTTCTGTTCCATGGATTGATTGTTCTCACTGTCAGAAAATTTCTCATTTCCAGGTTGAATCTCTCCTTGGTTGGTTTCTTTCTTGATTTCTTTCTTTTTTCTTCCCCTTCCTCTCTCCCTCTCCTCCCTCCCTTCTTCTTTCTCTTTGTCTTACAAATGACAGACTCAATAATTCCTCTGTGGAACTGTATCAGCAACTCCTTGGTCAGCCTCAGCTTTAATTACACCTTAAAAGGGAGGATGAGCATCTGGCAATGTCACCAAGACATCTGATAAATCCAGCAGGAGGTGCTAGAAGAGAGCATAATGTTAATCGGTCCAAATAGCCAGCTATTGGGATTGAAATGTTCTGTACCTCTTTGGCTGTTACACGGTTAACTGGATAACAGAGTTGGTAGGGACCTTGGAGGTCTTCTAGTCCAACCCCGTGCTCAAGCAGGAGACCCTATAACATTCCAGACAAATGGCTATCCAGACTCTTCTTGAAAGCCTCCAGTGATGGAGCTGCCATGATTTCTGGAGGCAAGTTGTCCCACTGATTAATTGTCCTCACTGTCAGAAAATTTCTGATTGTATTCTAGGAGTTCTTAGTTCTCCTTTTGGTCCCTCCTGTGACTAAAGTTGAAATAGAAGGTAAATACAAGTGAGGTTGCTCTCTAAATATATTTCTCCCATCCAGTCACCCAGCTCAGCTATGTTATTAGTCAGGTCCTTTGGGATCCAGGGCAAGGCAAAACATTTTATATTTATCAGACTGAGTTGTGCATCACATGAACATTTCATCTTGGAGTTTAACCCATCCTGGGAGGTCTATGGAGATTCTGAGTCATCTAGGGCAATAGCAATAGCAATAGCAATAGCAGTAGACTTATATACCGCTTCATAGGGCTTTCAGCCCTCTCTAAGCGGTTTACAGAGAGTCAGCATATTGCCCCCAACAATCTGGGTCCTCATTTTACCCACCTCGGAAGGATGGAAGGCTGAGTCAACCCTGAGCCGGTGAGATTTGAACCGCTGAACTGCTGATCTAGCAGTAGCCTGCAGTGCTGCATTTAACCACTGCGCCACCTCGGCAGGGGTCAGCAAACTGCGGCTCTGGAGCCGCATGCGGCTCTTTCCTCCCTCTGCTGCGGCTCCGTCACCAGTCAGCGCTACAATTTTGAGAGGAGCTTCCGGTGGGGGGGGGGAGGAAGAGAGAAGCACAGTGCACCAGGAGAAGACTCTATGGCAAGGGGAGGGTTTTCCAGTTGTCTCCACAATTGATAGGGCTTCCGGTTAGGACAGGTAGAAGAAAAAGGACGCTGCGCTAGGAAGAAGCTCTATGGCTGAACTTCCAGTCAGCTCCAGAATTGAACAGGGAGGCTTCCGGTTAGGACCTTTGCGGCACCCGGTGGTTTCTTTTCTGCAGGAAACGGGTCCAAATGGCTCTTTGAGTGTTTGTGATTTTTCAAAAGGCAACTAGACTCTGTTTTTCCTTGACCACATTCTGCTTCTCATCCAAGAAGCTTCTTCCGTTCTGATGAGTTCCGGAGTTCTCCAGAACTGAAGAAGCTTCTTGGATGAGAAGCGAGACGTCTTCGGAGTGGAAAAAGCAAAGCCCGGTTGCCTTTTGAAAAAGCACCTTTGAGCCATCCTGGGAAGCAGCATGCCAATGTTGGCATAAAGGCTCTTTGCAAAATTCTTCATCCCATTTGTACCCAGATAAGTTGGGTGGATCTCTTCTTCGACTTTTCCAACAATGGCTTCCCACCTCTGCTTTGGGTTTTGAGTTCCTTTATGGTGTCTTCTCTTGAGACATGCACCATATTTTTTGGAGTATAAGATGCACCTTCCTCCCCCACCAAAAAAGAGGATGAAAATTTAGGTGTGTCTTATACACTAAATGTAGCCCGCCATCCTCCACCCTTTCACCTCTGCCTCCCAGCGGTTTACTTCCTTGCAGCAAAGGGGGAAAATGGGGCTTGCGGAGGCTGCAATAGGCTATAACAGTCCCTGCAGCCTGAAACAACTGATGTTCGGGAGGCTGCTCAAACTGAAAGTGAAACTTGATGTTTGCTCCACATGGCAAATTGCTGGGAGGCAGAGGCAGATTTTTTTTTTTCTTGTGCTGATCAGCACAAAGCCCCTCTCCAGCCAGGCATTGGCTTCATCGGTCGTAAAACAGCCCTTTTTTCGGTGCCGTCACCATTAGTTCAGAAGGTCACTTAAATGAACTGGACCATCTAACCACTGCACCACCGCTCTGCCTTACCCAAGTGCACCAAGGCTTCTTTGTCCCAAGGAAAGGTGGCCATGCCAGCCAGCTCTTCTTCCGAGGAATTGGCGAAGAAGATGTTGAGATGTGTTGAGCCGTTCAGGTTCAGCCTGTTTTTGAGTTCCTTGACATCTAAGTAGGCCCTGGAAGAAGAATAAGAAAGGCTGGTTAGCATGCTAATGTAGCTCGTTATCATGCCTGCGTCAGGTGTATCTAACAGACCTCAACTTCTCAGTGTGTTGTAGCCTGCCAACAGCCAGCAGAGCTGGCAGCAGAGCCGGAGAGTGAGGAGGTTGGGGAGGAACCTGGGCCAGTCCTGGAGTCTGGGGAAGGCTCTGATGGGGGCTCTGTGTCAGAGGCAGAGAGGGGTCCATGGCCGTCTGACAGTTATCAGCTGCCTTCAGTGAGGCAGAAGAACAGCTGGAGCCTGTTCCCAATGTGTGCATGCACAGAGTTGCCAGGCGAAGGGAACAGCTAAAGAACAGGGGTCGACTTGGGAGTAAGGCTACAGGGGGACGGTGAATGGCCCCTCCCAGAGGAAATAAAAGAGGAGTGAAAGGGGAGTGGGCTTTTGCAGGAAACCATTCATTAGTTCAAGTGGTGGGTTTCAAAAATTCTTTGAACCTACTCTGTGGGTGTGGCCTCCTTTGTGGGAGTGGCTTGCTGCCCATGTAACCGGATGGGAGTGGCTTGCCGCCCATGTGACCGGATATGAAGATGCCGACGACACTTGTCAGAACCACCTTAAATTACCTCACACACAGCACTGGCCTGCATAAGAATATGATGCAAACTTGTTTTTTAAAAGGCATCTTTGGTTTGCGTTAAAACAACTTCAACACACGCAATGTTCTGATTGCACCACAAGCGCAGGAGTCATCCTTACCTTTCACAGAGGCACTGAGTTTTATAAATATGAGCATGATAGTGTAGAATAATCATATCCAAGGACCAGTGGTGGGTTTCAAAAAATTTTGGAACCTCTTCTGTAGGTGTGGCCTGCTTTCCGGGTCCACTGGTGGAACCTCTTCTCACCGGTTCGGTAGATTTGACGAACCGGTTTTACCGAATAGGAGTGAACTGGTAGGAACCCACCTCTGATTAGTTGGTTTCAGGAGTGTGGGTCCACTCTTTCCTTGCACAGCACCACGTTTGGAAAATATTTACATGGCAGCTTTCCAAGATAGATAAGGTCTGTGGTCATAACCTCAGCTTTAAAAGACTGTTTGCTGAAGGTGAATGAGAGGAATTCACATTCGTTTAATAAAAGGGGTTTTGTCGGGACCAGGAATCTGCTTTGTGCTTTTTTAGGGAAGCCTAGGTCAGAACAGTGTGGTTGTTGGAACTCTTGTCTTGCCCCATTCAATCTATCTTTAGAGGATGAGTCAGAAATCCAGGTTTTTAAGACATCCATTTGTCCAGGAGGGTCAAATTTAAGGTCTCCTGACTTGGACAAAAGGTTTGACTAGAAGACCTCCAGGATCCCTTCCAGTACACCCCTAAGGCTGTATATTTCTTTCTATCTATCTATCTATCTATCTATCTATCTATCTATCTATCTATCTATCTATCTATCTATCCATCCTTCCATCTATCCTTCCATCCCTGTATCCCTCCATCTACCTATCTATCCCTCCATCTATCCTCTATCCATCCATCCACCTATCCACCTATCCATCCATCCATCCATCTATCCACCTCTCCAACTATCCCTCCATCTATCTATCTATCCCTCCATCTATCCCCCATCTGTTCAACGATCCATCTATCCATCCATCCATCCATCCATCTATCCATCCATCTATCTATCCCCCCATCTATTCAACCATCCATCTATCCATCCATCCCTCCATCTCTCCATCCCTCCATCTATCTATCTATCCCGCCATCCATCCAGGGTTGTATATTTCTATGCAGATTGCCTAATCTTTCCAGGGTTCGAATCAGCCGGCTGCAATACATACCACCCTTCAAATGCCTCACCCTGATAAATGGGGAACATCTACAGCCTGATGCAATGGCAGAACGTGTTACGGGAAGTGACTATATCAAGAAAAATGCTTCAGTGACATATGATCCTGGAACATTCCTGGAGCTGCTGATGTACTGGATCTGTCCCGCGACCACGACGGAGGAGAGATTTTTCCTAACAATCAGCCGCTTACTCACAGGTTAACAAAGAGCTGCCATGAGGAAGAAGCTCCGAGTTGCTCTTCTCGTTTTACCTTATTGCTAGCATAGGGGTGGGGGAAAACACCTGAATATCAACGCCGTTCCTGTAACCGGGATTCAGCACCAACATTTAAAAATAAAGGAATATTAAAACAAAGGATGCTTGCTCCTGGGGAGGAAAGCTACGGCAAATCTAGACAGCCGACTAAAAAGCAGAGACATCACCCTGCCAATCAAAAGTATTTAGTATTTTTAGTATTTTATTGGAATTTATAGGCCGCCCTTTTCCCTGAGGGGACTCAGGGCGGCTTACAATCAAAAAGGGGGGGGGGGTGCAAATACAAAAACAAAAACAGTAGGTGAATAAAATAAGACAATAAAAACACAACTTGCATTCAACATTCAACACTCGGGTGGGGCGAGTTAGGAACTTATCCCCAGGCCTGACGGGATAGCCAGTTCTTGAGGGCTGTGCGGAAGGTCTGTACAGTGGTGAGGGTGCGAATCTCGACGGGGAGGTCGTTCCACAGGGTCGGAGTGCGTCTAGTCAAGGCTGTGGTTTCCCCAGTTGCAATGGATGGCTGTGAAGGTTGGACCATAAGGAAGGCTGAGCGCCAAAGAATGGAGGCCTTTGAACTCTGGTGCTGGAGAAGACTCCTGCAAGTCCCTTGGACTGCAAGGCCATCCAACCAGTTAGTCCTAGAGGAGATCAACCCTGACTGCCCTTTAGAAGGGCAGATCCTGGAGAGGAGACTCAAAGACTTTGGAAGGACTCCCTGAAGAAGATGCTGGGAAAGATGGAGGGCAAAAGAAGAAGGGGACGGCAGAGAAGGAGGTGGCTGGATGGAGTCACCAAAACAGTCGGCATGAGCTTAAATGGAGTCAGGTGGCTGGGAGAGGACAAGAAGGCCTGGAGGAACATTGTCCATGGGATCATGATGGGTCAGACACAACTTTGCGACTAACAACAACAACAAAATAAAGGAAAAATAAAGGCGGCAGTTGCCATGTTCATTTCTCCCACCTCCTTGTTCAAAGAAACTTCCTAAGGGTGAGGACAATTAACCAGTGGGCCAGCTTGCCTTCACAACTTGTGGGTGCTCCAACACTGGAGCTTCTCAAGAGGAGAATGGACAGCCATCTATCTGAAATAGCCATAGCGCTTAGATGTATATAGCGCTTCACAGCGCTTTACCGCCCTCTCTAAGAGGTTGATGATCGAACTCCAGACTGTGAGCAGAGTTTGCCTGCAATACTGCAGTCTAACCACTGCACCATCACAGCTCCTAATGCAACATCTGATTAGCTACACCAATAGCAATAGCACTTAAGACTTATATACCGCTTCACAGTGTTTTACAGCCCTCTCTAAGCGGTTTACCGAGTCCCCCAACAGTCTGGGTCCTCATTTTACCCACCTCGGAAGGATGGGAGGCTCAGTCAACCATGAGCTGGTGAGGATCGAACTCCTGGTGGTGGGAAGAGTCAGTGTGCAATACTGCATTCTAACCATTGCATCACTACATAAGAAAGGAAGGATGGATGGATGGAAGGAAGGAAGGAAGGAAGGAGAAAAGGGAAGAAGAAAAAGAAAGAAGGAAGGAAGCAATAGCAGTAGCATTTAGACTTATATACCACTTCAAGGTGCTTTACAGCCATGTCTAAGTGGGTTAGCAGAGTCAGCCTCTTGCCCCCAAGTATCTGACTCATCTTACTCCCTTCTGTGGAATCAGACCTTCATTCTGTCTAAGCCAGTCTTGGTAACTCAACAAAGTTTCAAGCAAGAATTGTCCAATCTGAACTTGGATGCTTCGGTATGCAAAATAGATGCTCAGCCATTAAGTTACACTCCCTCACCTTATAGTCATAACACCTTAGAGGCTTATGCCACCAGGCACAAACTTTTGGGCTTGGACAACCCAGAACTCTGCCGCCTACAGTCTGACTTAAGCATAGTACACAGAATTGTCTGCTACAACGTCCCACCTGTCAACGGCTACTTCAACTTCAACCGCAATAACACACGGGCAAACAATAGATACAAACTCAAGGTCAACCGCTCCAAACTCGATTGCAGAAAATACGAGTTCAGCAACAGAGTGGTCAACGCTTAGAATGCTCTACCTGACTCCATTGTTACACCCTCAAACCTCAACTAAGCTTCAACCTCAAACTGTCTACCGTGGACCTCACCCCGTTCCTAAGAGGTCCGTAAAAGGGGGCTTGTATAAACGCACCAGCGTCCCTTCCGTCCGTGTCCTACTGTCCCCCATTTATTTGTACTCCTTCCCTTTGTTCATTTCCACGTTTATCTTACAGCTGCTATCTTGTACCTGTTTGACAAACTAAATAAAGTTTTAAAACAAAATAAAATAGCGAAGCATTCTCCACGGAGAAGAACCAGGTTATGTGGGCTGTTTAAGGTGGAACATTTCCAAGCCAATCTGCTCCACTGCTCTGCTCTCCTGGGTTCCTCGAATTCTTTTCTGGAATTCCATCCCCAGGAGGAAATGAGAAGCTACAAGAACTGGCAAGCCACCAAGAGGTTTTTCCAGTCCTCCTCCAAGGACTCTCCAAGGAAGGGGTGGGGGGAAACAAAGCAAGGGAGAATGAGGTTTCCACAATGCCGTGATTGCTCACACACACATTTTTCTCGCTGGTTACACCAGCCTTCCTCACCGCTCCCCCCCCCACCTGCTGATGAAGTCATCAAGTTGGAAATAGCTTTGGGCTTGGCGTCCCCAGCCCCTTCTTTGGCTGAATCATGAAAGCTACCTCCCTAGGCAGGGAACCAAGAAGACGAGGGTATTTTCCTCGCAGGCTGGGCTTACTTCATGGAACGGTAGCTGTCTCCTGGAGATTGCAGCTCAGCTACGAATGGTCCTATTCTTTCTTTTCATTGTTATTATTATTTTATTCATTAACCTTTTGAATGCAGTGCATTGTCAGGGTATATCATTTACAGGAGAGAAGCGAAGAAAATAATAATAATAATAATAATAATAATAATAATAATAATAATAATAATATTAAAACAGCAACAAACTGTGGGAACATCAGCCTGAAAAAGTCACAGAAAATCAGATGGTCAAGATCTTGTGGGATTTCTGTATACAAACAGACAAAATACTGGCGCATAATACACCAGACATCACACTGGTTGAGAAAAATAAGGTCACAATCATAGACATCGCAATACCAGGGGATAGCAGGGTCGCCGAGAAGGAACATGAAAAAATCGCAAGATACCAGGACTTAAAAATCGAAATTCAACGACTATGGCACAAACCAGCAGTGATAATTCCAGTGGTAATTGGCACACTGGGTGCTATTCCAAAAGCACTGGAATTTCATTTAAAACAGTTAAAAATTGACAAAATTGGTTGCCAACAGCAGTGAGGTGACACGAGGCTGGATCCAAGCGGTTGTTGTGGCATCTCTTCGGGAGGGGCACTTCCCCACCGAGCTTAAGGCAGCGGTGGTGAGACCCCTTCTGAAGAAACCGTCTTTGGATCCAGCTGTTCTTAATAACTACCGTCCAGTCTCCAACCTTCCCTATGTGGGGAAGGTTGTTGAGAAAGTGGTGGCCCTCCAGCTTCAGCGTACCTTGGAGGAAGCAAACTATCTTGACCCCTTCCAGTCCGGCTTCAGACCAGGTTACAGCACAGAAACCGCTTTGGTCGCATTGACCGATGATCTCTGGAGAGCTAGGGATGGAGGCTTTGCGTCCATCCTGGTTCTCCTTGACCTCTCAGCGGCTTTCGATACCATCGACCATGGTATCCTTCTGCGACGACTGCGGGAGGTGGGAGTGGGCGGCACTGTCTTGCAGTGGTTCTCCTCCTACCTCTCGGACAGGTCGCAGTCGGTGTTGGTGGGTGGGCAGAGATCGTCCCCAAGGCCCCTAACATATGGGGTGCCACAGGGGTCGGTCTTGTCCCCCCTCCTATTTAACATATACATGAAACCGCTGGGCGAGATCATCCGGAGGCACGGGATAAAGTATCACCAATATGCGGACGATACACAATTGTATCTGTCCGCCCCGTGCCAACTCAATGAAGCGGTGGACGTGATGAACCAGGGTCTGGAAGCTGTTAAAGACTGGATGAGAGCAAACAAACTGGTGCTCAACCCAGACAAGACCGAGTGGCTGTTGTGTTTTCCTCCCAATAATTTGACCACCGTACCATCAATCAGGCTGGGGGGACAAAACTTATACCCCTCAGATAGGGTCCGCAACTTGGGAGTCCTCCTGGATCCACAGCTGAGTTTTGATCACCATCTATCGGCTGTGACCAGGGGGGCATTTCCCCAGGTTCGCCTGGTGCGCCAGTTGCGGCCCTACCTGAATCGGGAGGCTCTCACGACAGTCACTCGAGCCCTTGTGATCTCTAAGCTGGAATACTGCAATGTGCTCTACATGGGGCTGCC
Organism: Thamnophis elegans; assembly: GCF_009769535.1. Lineage (NCBI taxonomy): Eukaryota > Metazoa > Chordata > Lepidosauria > Squamata > Natricidae > Thamnophis > Thamnophis elegans. Next base: position 27,547 of record NW_022473664.1, on the reverse strand, counting down.
CTTGAAGAGCACCCGGAGACTTCAGCTAGTACAGAACGCAGCCGCGTGAGTGATTGTGGGCGCATCTCGGTTCGCCCACATAACACCTATCCTCCGCGAGCTGCGCTGGCTGCCTGTAGATCTCCGGGTGCAATTCAAGGTCTTACTTACCACCCATAAAGCGCTCCATGGTAGTGGATCTGACTATCTGAGAGACCGCCTCCTGCCAATAATCTCCCTGCGTCCCATCAGATCGCATAGAGCGGGCCTCCTCCGTATTCCATCCGCCAGTCAGTGCCGACTGGCGACCACCCGGAGGAGAGCCTTCTCAGTTGCTGCTCCGACGCTATGGAACAATCTCCCCGTGGAGATTCGTACCCTGACCACAGTCCAGGCCTTCCGTACAGCCCTCAAGATCTGGCTAGCCCGTCAGGCCTGGGGATAAACTCTTCTGCCCCTCCCGAATGCTGAGTGAATGTTGTGTTTTAGTACTTTTTAGTTATTTCACGTTTTTTTTCTGTATTTTGTCTTTCACTCCCCTTCCCTTATTATTGTAAGCCGCCCTGAGTCCCCTCAGGGAAAAGGGCGGCCTATAAATGCTAAATAAATAAAAAATAAAATAAATAAATAAATCACCATCAGTCAAATGCAAAAAGCCGCACTGCTTGGATCTGCACGCATATTACGAAAATACGTTACGACATCCTAGGCCCCTGGGTGGGGCCCGACTAATAACCAATGCCAAATCCGGCGAAACAACTGGCCGCTGTGATACAATTGTATAATAATAATAATAATGAAACATGAAACTGTTCATCACATACTCAGCTGCTGTAAAAAAATCGCGCAGACTGATTATAAATTGTGGCACAATTCAGTAGCACAAATGATCCATTGGAATTTGTGCAAAAATTATAATATTAAAACAGCAACAAACTGGTGGAAACATCAGCCTAAAAAAATCACCGAAAATCAGATGGTCAAGATCTTGTGGGATTTTCGCATACAAACGGACAAAATACTGGCACATAATACACCAGACATCGCACTGGTTGAGAAAAACAAGGTTACGATCATAGACATTGCAATACCAGGTGATAGCAGGGTCGATGAGAAGGAACATGAAAAAATCGCAAAATACCAGGACTTAAAAATCGAAATTCAACGACTATGGCACAAACCAGCAGTGGTAATTCCAGTAGTAATTGGTACACTGGGTGATATTCCAAAAGCATTGGAATTACATTTAAAACAGTTAAAAATTGACAAAATCACCATCAGTCAAATGCAAAAACCGCACTGCTTGGATCCGCACGCATATTACGAAAATACGTTACGACGTCCTAGGCCCCTGAGTGGGGCCCGACTAATAACCAATGCCAAATCCAGCAAAACAACTGGCCGCTGTGATACAATTCTGTTATAATAATAATAGTAATATCCATATACATGTAGCAGTAACAACAGTAGTAATGTAACTTTGGAGATTCACTCCGGAAAATAAAAATGTTTTGATCAAATCGTGTCATTGCTTTCACAAGTCAAATGGAGACATCAAATTGGATTGGAAGATGTGGATCAATTTGCATGAGCTAATGGACTCCTGTGTAACAGAAGGATACAATCAAGACCAAGGGAGGTACTAACACCACTCTATACAGCCCTAGTAAAACCACACCTAGAGTACTGCATCCAGTTTTGGCCACCACACTATAAAAAAGAGGTTGAGACTCTAGAAAAAGTACAGAGAAGAGCAACCAAGATGATGAGGGGACTGTTGCCTAAAACATACAATGAACGGTTGTAGGAACTGGGCCTGGCTAGTCTAGGGAAGAGAAGGACCAGGGGAGACAGGAGAGCAATCTTCCAATATTTGAGGGGCTGCCTCAGAGAGGAGGGGGGCAAGCTATTTTCCTGAAGGCCAGACAAGGAATAATGGATGGAAACTGACCAAGGAGTGATTCAACCTAGAAATAAGGAGGAATTTTCTGACAGTGAGAACAATCAACCAAAGGAACAGAAGTTGCCTTTGGAAGTTGTGGGAGCTTCATCCCTGGAGGCTTTCAAGAAGAGACCGGACTGCCGTCTGTCAGAAATGGTGTAGGGTCTTCTGCTTGGGTGGTGGGGTTGGACTAGATGACCTACAAGGTCCCTTCCAACTCCGTTAATAAGGCAGAAAAACAGAGTCCACTTTCTTTTTTCCAGGGATGCCAAAGAGAGGGGAAATTGGCCGGATGATCTTGGCATCAGTTGAAGCTCAGACTGATTTCATGGAGAATTTTAATCATGAATACTTTATTGTCGCTGGTTTCCTTATTCTATTTGAAGGAACAGAAGGAGTTGACTCACAGATCAGGGCAGAACAAGCTGCTAACATGCACTGGCAGGGAAAAAGGGGGAGAAAAACTTTCTATCAGCCTCCAAGAATCAAACACCACCCTTCCCTTTCGTGAAGTTAACATTACTACATCTTTTGGTCTCGTCTCAAAGCAAGAGATTTCTTCCTGGCCTGGAAATAACTTCACAGGTCTCCCTTCTTTTTCATCAGGCTGTTCTATCTTTTGGCGAACGTCTTCTATTAATAGCCTTCCTTTGGGTGGCTATTAAAAAACACAGAAGTTTTGATCAAGAGCAAGGGAAAGTCTCTCCCTCTCTCTCCCTCCCTCTCTCTCTCTCTCCCTCTCTTGGTTTTTTTTTTTTTTTTACATTTTTATTTTAGTAAAAGTACTATAAGCGCCCGAAGGCAAGCTGTTGTGAGATCACACAGCTTGAAGGTTTTTCCTGTCTCGGAAGCCGGACGAAATGACGCCATCGAAAACAATTGCCAAAACAGGATGGGAAACTCTAAGCTAAATCTGGGAGGGTCACATTGGGGCGGGGGGGGGGGACTTCAGTCTATATGGGGCTTATGGGTCAGGATATGATTCTACCCGCTTGCAAAATCTCAATTTCACCCCTCCTGTTGAAAATATGTAAGAAGCCCAGATCTACTTCGATTGCTGGATCGATCGTCACAATTATGACAGGGGCTCGGTCACTGGAAGTTTTTAAGAAGAGAGTGGATAGACCAGGGCTTGGCAACCTGCGGCTTCGGAGCTGCATGTGGCTCTTTCATCCCACTGCTGCAGCTCCCTGTTGCCAGTTGGTGCCACAATTTTGAGAGGAGCTTCCGGTTAGGGGAGGAAGCACAGTGCAGCTGGAGGAGACTCTATGGCAAGGGACGGTTGGCTCTACAATTGATAGGGCTTTCGGTTAGGACAGGTAGAGGAAAAAGGATGCCGTGCTAGGAGGAGACTCTATGGTGGAGGGAGATTGGACTTCCAGTCAGCAGAGGAAAAAGGACGCACAAGGAGGAGACTCTATGGTGGGGGAACCAGACTTCGGGTCGGCTCCAGAATTGAATGGGGGGCTTCGCGTTAGGACCTTTGTGGGTTTTTGCATGTTTAAGGTTGATGGTCCCTGGGATAGACATTTGTCTGGAATAATATAGGATTTCCTGCCTGAGTAGGGGGTTGGATTAGAAGACCTCCAAGGTCCCTTCCAAGTCTGTTATTCTCTATTCTCTTCCCCCCCCCTGAAAATGGAGCAGTCTGGAAGGAGGCAAAATGCTCCTGATCTATGACAGCAGTCTTCCAATATTTGAGGGGCTGCCAAAGAAAAGAGAGAGTCAAGTTATTCTCCAAAGCACCTGAAGGCAGGAGAAGAAACAGCGGGTGGAAACTCATCAAGGAGAGAAGCAACTTAGAACTGAGGAGAAATTTCCTGACACAACAATTAAGCAGTGGAGCAGAAATTGTCTTCGGAAGTGCTTCATCACTGGAGGTTTTCAAGAAGAGATTGGATAACCGTTTGTCTGAAATGGTATAGGGTCCCTTGCTTGAGCAGGGGGTTGGACTAGAAGACCTTCAAGGTCCCTTCCAACTCTGTTATTCTGCTATCTCTTGGATTTCTGACCCTCACCATCTGGAGGAGGAGGGAATTGTCCCAGTGAAAGCTCATTTTTAATATAAGACCTTGGCTGAAGAGAACAGCCAGAGGATGATGGACAGCTTACCTCTCTTCCCCACCCCCCAAAAGGATGTTCAGGAACAGTATAATTCATAAAATGATACTCAGGTTTTTCTGCCTTAGCACAAAATATCTATAGAAGAGGTTTTTGGGACAAAAATGATTTTTTTTTTTGGAGGGTGTGGAATCTCTATCTAAAGATTCTGTTTTGGACCTCTGCTCACAAGAATCCCTTATGCCACCAGGCTTGAAATTTTGGGCTTCTGGAACTACACTGTCTAAGGCCTGACTTAAGCATAGCACACAAAATTGTCTGCTACAATATCTCACCTGTCAACGACTACTACAGCTTCAACCTCAATAATACAGGGGCAAACAATCGATGCAAACTCAAGGTCAACCGCTCCAAGCTCGATTGCAGAAAATACGACTTCGGCCACCGAGTGGTCAACGCCTGGAATGCTCTACCTGACTCCGTTGTTACATCCTGAAACCCCCCACAGCTTCAACCTCAAACTGTCTCCCGTGGATCTCACCCCATTCCTAAGAGGTCCGTAAAGGGGGCGTGCATAAGCGCACCAGCGTGCCTTCCGTCCCTGTCCTACGATCCCCATTTATTTGTACTCACTTCCTGTGTTAATGTCCATGTTTATACATAGCTGTTATCTCATACATGTTTGACAAATGAATGAATGAATGAATGAAAGAAAGAAAGAAAGAAAGAAAGAAAGAAAGGCAGGCAGGCAGGAAGGAAGGAAGGAAGGAAGGAAAGGCAGGAAAGGAAGGAAGGAAGAAACTAAGAAAGAAAGAAGGGAAGAAAGTTCTTAAAATGCAAGCAAACTCTGGAGCTAGAGCAAGGAAATTCTTCTCCACTGATCTCTCCCCCAGAAACCCAAGGAATAATTGGAGTTTTTCATCTCGCCATCTATCAAACCTCAAAAGGCTCACGATGGCCTTTGCCAACTCCTAATTTTTATGGCTTCGTTGCAGGCTGTGCCAAAGCTTTCTTGAATCGCCACCAAGTCACACAGGAGTCCGAATAATAGTTACGGCTGAGACAGATTCCTTATGGTTTAAAAACGATGTGCCATCCATCAAAACCAAGTTAATGGAGCAGCAAAGGCTTTTAAAAGCAGGCAACCGTTATGAATCCGTGTCCCTGGACACATCTCGTTCTTGATACGATTCTCAGATGGTCATTCCAGAAAAGTACAGATCCATCCGCTTTTTCATGTTCCTCCAGCTTTTATCGGCTCGGCTTGAGTTTATTGCCGGCATAAACTACTCACAAAAAGAACTGAGAATGCTTAACTCTCTAGGGTACACTTCTGTTCCAGTCTCCACAGGGATAATATTACTAAGACAGAATGAGGTAGGAGGAGCAGGTGAAATGAGAAACTAATGTGAGCCTTGGTGAAAAGCCAAGCTGTTTTCAGAACAATTTATCGGTGCGGTCACCAAGAATTGAAAATGACTTGGTGGCACATAATTCATCCAAATAAAACAAAAAACAAAAAAACAATCAGAGTCTCCCAAAACTTAGCTAACAAATAGCATCATCCCATTTTTATGGAGGGACCAGCATCAGAAGTGGTACTTAAGTATCATTAATAGCAATAGCACTTAGATTTATACGCTGCTTCATAGTACTTTTACATCTCTCTCTCTAAACGGTTTACAGAGTCAGCCTTTTGCCCCCCAACAATCTGGGTCCTCTTTTTACCCACCTCAGAAGGATGGAAGACAGAGTCAACCTTGAGGCTGATGAGATTTGAACTGCTGGCAGTGGGCAGAGTTTGCCTGCAATATTGCATTCTAAACATTGCACCACAACAGCAGATAGATAAGATAGATAGATAGATAGATAGATAGATAGATAGATAGATAGATAGATAGATAGATAGATAGATGGGTGGGTGGGTGGGTGGGTGGGTGGGTGGGTGGGTGGGTGGGTGGGTGGGTGGAGATAGATAGACAGACAGACAGACAGATCGATAGCAATAGTACTTAGATTTATATACTGCTTCATAGTGCTTTTACATCTCTCTCTAAATGGTTTACAGATTCAGCCTCTTGCCCCACAACAATCTGGGTCCTCATTTGACCCACCTTGGAAGGATGGAAGGCCGAGTCAACCTAGAGCCTGTCAGGATCGACCTGCTCGCTGTGGGCAGAATCAGTCTGAAACACTGCGTTCCAACCACTGGGCCACCACCACTCTGGTGGAACATTGTGGAAACCAGGACAATGGTAGCACAGTGGTTGGAATGCAGTATTTCAGGCTAATTCTGCTGACTGCTAGGGGTTCGATCCTGACCAGCTTAAGGTTGACTCAGCCTTACATCCTTCTGAGGTTGGTAAAATGAGGACCCACATTGTTGAGGGCAATAGGCTGACTCTTAGAGGAGCACTGTGAAGTGGTATATAAGTCTAAATACTATTGCTATTCTATTCTATTCTATTTATTCCTTTCCATTCCATTCCATTCTTCCTATTCCTATTCCTATTTGATTCGATTATTCTATTCTATTCCATTCCATTCCATTATTCCTATTCTATTCTATTCTATTCTTCTATTCTATTATTTTCTATTCCATTCCATTGTTCCTATTCCTATTCTATTCAATTCTTCTATTCTATTCTATTCTATTCTATTCCATTCCATTATTCCTATTCCTATTCCATTCCATTCTATTCTTCTATTCTATTCTATTCCATTGTTCCTATTCCTATTCCATTCCATTCTATTCTTCTATTCTATTCCATTATTCCTATTCCTATTCCTATTCCATTCCATTCTATTCTTCTATTCTATTCTATTCCATTGTTCCTATTCCTATTCTATTCAATTCTATTCTATTCCATTCCATGGTTCCTATTTCTATTCTATTCTTCTATTCTATTCTTCTATTCTATTCCATTCCATTGTTCCTATTCCTATTCTATTCTTCTATAATTCTATTATTCTATTCTATTCTATTCTATTCTATTCTATTCTATTCTATTCTATTCTATTCTATTCTATTATTCCATTCCACTCCACTCCATTCCAGTATTGCCCATTCCTTGGTTGTTAAGCAAATAACTGCAGCTGTTAAGCAAAACATATAGTCGTTAAGCAAATCTGGCTTCCCCCACTGATTTTGCTTGTTGAACATTGGTTGCAAATGTGGCCACACAACCCCGGGATTCAGTGCAACTTCCACAAATACATGTCAGTTGCCAGGTGTGACATGCTGCAACCATGGTGAGAATGAGAAATGGCCACCCGTCCCTTATTCGTGCTGCTGCACCTTCAAACGGTCACTCAACAGACGGCTGCAAACCAAGGACCACCCTGTAGCACATGTGCAGGTGGGATACGCGTGACTTGAAGATGCTTACCTGTTAGGCGAATCGGGATCAAAGCAGGTCTTCGTGACGTCCGTTATATCCGGATTGCAGCAATCCCCACCGTCGAAGTTGTACTTCTCTGAGTTGCAATCCATGTCACAAACGCCGTTCTGCTTCTTCTTGTGGAAGGAAAGTTGGCGCACGTGGCGGCAGTCTCCCCCGTCAAAGCCGGTCAGCGTATGATTGCACTCCAGATCGCAGCTCTCATCCCCAATCTTGCTGATTTCGCAGTTGGCCAGGATGAGGCGGTCGCGGAGGAAGGAATCGTTGATCTCCAGCACCTCTATTTCCCACGAGATGTTGTACGGGCTGAAGGCGTCGTTGAGCTGCCGGTGCTGGAACTCGATCTGTTTCTGGCTGATGGTCGGGTTGCGGTGACGGTCGTCGTAAATGTTCACCACGCGGTAACGGACCACCTTCCTGTGGCGGAAGGTGGGGATCTGGTTGTAGCTGGCGATGACCTCCATGTTGTCGCAAACTGTTTGGCCACAGAGAGGAGGCGCCAGGCTGGTATCCAACAGGTAGCCAGAGTGGAAGGTGAACTCGGTCAGAGGAAGACGTGGGCTGTCTTTCATGGGAGACCAGCGGCTTTTCACATTCACCAACGTCTCCTGAAACACTAGCTGAGGTAGAGGAACATCTACTTCATGAGCCACCAGAGTCATGTCCAGCAGTATCTCCTTCTGGGAACGGACTGTTCTCCAAAGGCTAAAATGTTCAATGTACCCTCGGTAATTTTGGTTCAGGGTGTTGCCGCCCAGCATTAGGATCTTACATTTCAAAGTCAAAGGGCTGAAGATACTCCCTACTTGTTCTCTGCTGGACGCCACCTGGGCCCCATTTACATACATCTTCATCAAACGTCCGTCGTAAGTGATGGCGAGGTGAACCCACTGATTCGGAAGGTAGCTATGGTGATCCGTGATGGTGGTGACTCTCCGGGCACGGTCAGTCTTCAGTGAGAAGAAGTAGCGAGGATCTCTGTTACCTTGGTCACTGACGTTGTTAATTCCCAAAACCCATCCTCGGTCCAGGGTGGTGTAAGAACATTTGTCGTATAATCCTGAGTGTCCCCAACACACACAGAAAAGAAAAAAGGAAAGAAAGGAGAAGAGAGTGAATACAAGGGAGCATCACATCATGATATGATTAATTTGGACCAGAAGTGGTCAATCCTAGATTCAACCAGAGGTGGGTATTCAGCCGGTTCGGACTGGTTCGGGCGAACTGGTAGCTCCAATGATCAGTTGGCCATGCTCACCCGCCCCCACCGTATCCTGTCCTTTATTTCCTGCTTTCTAGCTCATCTCAATCGTGCAACACAGCTGATTCTCCACCTTACTGTTCTACTTACCATTGCTGACTTGGAAAGTGAGCAACTGAGCTTGTAAACACTCCATTTTTCAGCACTTTGCCCATGCAATCCCCCAACCGGTTGTTAAACCGGCCCCACTGGATTCGGACCTTGTTTCTCGGCACTTAACTTGAGCCCATCCATCCCTGCAACACCCAGCAGAAAGTTGTCTCATGCCAGCGTCACGAGAACTCTCATTCATGCCCCTTGAAGTATACGCTTAACGTCAATCCATTCAACCAAATCCTCATTATCAAACGATTCATTCGCGAAATTCTCAGAACCTTCCCAAAACGTGTGGCAGTTCCTGGAATTCTTCCGCACAAATCCGCGCGAGAGAAGGGAGGAATATAAGCTGCTTATCTATGCGCAAGAGGGAGAAGATGTTTCATCTCACGTTACCGAACACTGTACGAAGAAAACTATGAGTAAGGTTTTGAGCATTTCCCAGAAAGGATCCCTGGGAACTGATTTGAGAATCTCTCATACTGATGCAGGGGCTTACAGCTAGTTATATTGCCAGTCGTCATCCAGACGGGTTTAGAAAATCTACTTGCCCAGTGCTCTTTGAGCCCGTACGCCAGGGATGTCAAACTCAATTTCATTGAGGGCTGCATCAGGGTTGTGTTTCATCTGGGGGGGGGGCATGGCCAGGGGGGCGTGGCCAGCTCGATGTCACTTATCGAAGCTCCATTTTCAGCTGCAACAGCCTCCTGCAACCCTCTCCCAGTAAAAATTGAGCCCGGAAGGCATGAACGTGGCCTTTCCAAGCTCTATTTTCACTTGCAGAGTGATGCAGGAGGCCGCCACAGCCTAAAACAGAGCCCAGGCAGGCCACACACATCCTCCGCAAGCTCCGTTTTCACTGGCAGAGGCACCACAGGTCAATCCGTTGCTGTTTCCAGGCCCGCGGGCCTTGAGTTTGACATCCCTGCCATACACCAATACACATCATTTCTACCCTAACACAAAAATCTTAACACATCCCTTATTATGTGGAGAGTGGAGTAAGATGGAAGGAGGTAGCTGAATACCAAGAGTGTGGGAAGTAGAAGAATACTGACAGAATGGGCCCCACTACATATAAACCTCCGAAATAGAAAACAAAGTCTACAACCTTGATTGTTTGTGTGTGTGTGTGTGTGTGTGTAAGAAGGTATTTTTTGTGGCCCGCCAGGTAACCTTAAGGTAAAGGTTTCCTTTACACATATGTGCTAGTCGTTCCCGACTCTAAAGGGCGGTGCTCATCTCTGTTTCAAAGCTGAAGAGCCAGTGCTGTCCGGAGACATCTCCATGGTCATGTGGCTGGCATGACTCAACACCAAAGGCACACGGGACGCTGTTCCCTTCCCACCAAAGGTGGTCCCTATTTTTCTACTTGCATTTTTTATGTGCTTTCGGACCGCTAGGTTGGCAGAAGCTGGGACAAGTAACGGGGGCTCTCTCCGTTACGCGGCACTAGGGATTCGAACTGCCGACCTTTCTGATTGAGAAGCTCAGTGTCTTAGCCACGGAGCCACCGCATCCATTTGTCCTATTTATAACCCCCCACCACTTTATATTTTTAGAGGCCGGTGCAAATATATTAAAAAAGTAGAAGTGCCAGCTTTCTAATAATAGAATTTTGTTTGTGGAGGAAACACTTAGCTGTGGTATTCCATACTTACAGTTGACTTTGCCACAGCCCAGTTAGCCTCATGCACCATTGGAATGCAGCCAAGATACATCTCATTACAATAAATATTTCACAGCAGCTTCCATTCCTTTTCTCTATCCCTTGTCTCTTTCTAAATGGGGCTGCAAATGCCACACACGACCATTGATGGAGTCAATAACTATTATAAAATACTGGACTTCCTGGGAGGAGCTTACTGGTGGAAGCAGCAAAAAATCAGCTGCCTCCGAATTCCTGGCTACGTACCTGATTAGAGGATCTTCCATCTGACGTCTTATCAGGTTTTCTTATCCTTCAGGCAAGAGGGAAAGAAGAAACTGTTTTGCTGGCAAATGCTCTTCGATTTTTGCAGCTTTTGTGCTTGCAAGGAAAGGGGGGCTAGCCCAAGGCAGAACGGCTGTCCGTGCTGGGAACTTCCAACTGCCTTGTGCAGGACAAAGTAGGTCTCTCCCACTCTGCTCTAAGTTTTGTTTGATTTAATCTTATCACGAGCTGAATCCGTTTACTGCGAGGACAATAATTGCTTATCAACATTTTAGCTTCTTCTCTTTTTCTCCTCCGAAAAATTATTTACTCAGAGGCTTTTAAAATGGCGCCGAGCAGGCTGGTTTCTCCGGTAATAACGAACACTTTTTGCTAATTCTCACAAGACTTCAAAAGAATTCAAAACAAAAGAGATAGCTTATCACATGTTTTGGTTTCACAATAGAAGAATTTTACTCCTTCATTAACTTTGCTTATTTGGAAGTTAAATGGTGATGAATCTGTTGAACGGTCTTGTTACAATGTTTACTCACTGAAACTTTTGCCAAGCCTTAAATTTCAAAATAAAAGCCTCTTTACTTAAAGCTGCATATTTAGGCAATAGAGTTTTATTAACTGCAGGCAGACAAATTTTGAAATGGCCTCAAAACCAAATATTAACTTGAAGACGTCACCCTTTACTTCCAGGGGCACATCCTCAGTGCCTGGTACAAAGCTGCAGCCTCCGCTTCCTACGCCCCCTGCTGGGGATGTGTTAACGAAAGAATTTTTTCTGAGTAATCTAAGCGAGGCTTTTAATGCACAGACAATTAAAATGGAAGATAAATTTAGAGATAATAGAGAGGAGAGAAAAGAGGAAATAAAAGAAATGAAAGAAGAAATTAAAAGTGAAATTAAAAGTGAAATAAAAGGACTTAAACAGGAGATGTATGAGAAATTTGAGGCTAAGGTTGATAAAATTAGAGACGACATGCTGAGTCTTGTAACTGTATTAACAGAACATATTTCTGGAGTGGAAGATACTCTAGAGGTTCTTAATGATGCCAATGCTAACTTGACATTGAAAACAGAGGTGGTGGAACAAAAAGTGGAAAATGCTGAAAAAGAAATTATTATGATACAGTACCGACAAATGGAGTTCGCATTAAGAGTAAGGGGGCTGCGTGAGGAGAAACAGGAGAACCTGAAACAGATCCTATCGGAAGCTTTTGACCGCCTGATGGGAAGACCAGGGACCAACCAAGGCTGGCAAATTGACAAAGCTTACCGCGTTAACTCCTGGCTGGCAAAGCAGAAGCAGCTTCCTCGAGACATCGTTATATATTTTACTACAAGAGAGTTCAGAAATATGGTACTGCAAGCGTCTTATAACACTAAGCTTCAAATTGGCGGTCAAGACCTGGCTGTTTTGAAAGAGATACCACCTCAAATGTTAAGAGCCAGAAGAGACTACGCTTTTTTGGTCGAAGAACTCAGAAATCGTCAGATACAGTATAGATGGGATGCACCATTTGGCATCATATTTACATTTGATAAGCAAAGGTACCGCCTCAACTCTGTATGGAAAGCCCGAGATTTTTATTATAATATATTGAAGGCCGGACACCCTGCACCATCTGGACCTAGAGAAAGACCACAAGAAGGACAGGATAGACAGCAAACTACACAACCACCAGACAAGATGGAGCATCTCTCTTCTCTAGAAGTGCAAGGTGCTATGGAACCAAGACCTAGCCGCATGACTACTAGACGTATGGAGAAACAAGCTAAGAGGCAACAGCATCAACAATCATCGGCCATCGATCAAGGAACTACAACAACAAATCTGGAAGCAGTGGGAGGAGCTAGACCTAAGGTTAAACAGGCCGTGCAGGAAGCTCTAAAAATGCTTCAACCAACCAAAGATGACAACTAAGATTTTAACATGGAATGTCAACGGACTGAACTCTCCACAGAAGAGGAAGAAAATATTTCATTATCTTAAACAGTTTAAGAACGATGTAATTTGTTTGCAAGAAACTCATATCAAGTCAACTGATCAAAAATATTTGATCAACTCAAAACTTGGTCAACATTTTGCAGCTTCTGCTATGGAAAAGAAGAATGGTATAGTTGTATACTTAAGAAAAGATATGAAAGCTGAATTAATAGAAGCAGATCCCTTCGGAAGATATATTGCTTTAGACTTAATCTTAGAAGGGAAAAAGACATTACTTTTGGGAATTTATGCTCCCAATCAACAGCAAGATAGATTCTATAGAAATCTTCATGCTAAATTAGTACAGTGGGACTATAGTTCCTGTATACTATTGGGTGACTGGAATGGAGTGATAGATACTAAGAGAGATAAGAAGATTTCCCGCCTAAATACCAAGATGCGAGCAAAGTTACCCAAATCTTTCTTTGACATTATGGATGATTTTGAATTGAGAGATATCTGGCGAGAAAGAAATGCAGAGGAATATGACTTCACTTTCTTCTCGGACAGGCATCAATCCCTTTCAAGGATCGATTTTATTCTAACCACTAATGATTTGCTTTCTAGGGTCAAGAAAACAAAGATTGCAGCTAGAGTCCTTTCGGACCATAACCCAGTTTGGATGGAGTTGGGAAGGGTAGTGCAGGCAAGAAGGTTTTGGAGACTGAATGAAAATTTATTTAGATATGAAAACTATATTAATGATTGTAAAAAATTACTATCTGAATATTTTGTTTTGAATATGAATAAGGGTACATCTATGGAATTTGTATGGGATGCAAGCAAAGCGTATATGAGAGGAGTTTTGATGAATATAAATAAAACACATAGAAATAAGCAAGGGCTAAAACGAACAGAACTGGAAGAGGAAATTAAGAGAAAAGAGCTGGAGTTAACAAGGAAACCAGACGATACAAAGGTTAAGGAAGCTATTAACATATTAAAATCTCAATTTGACATGTTGATCTCTGACCAGGTAGCTACTAATTTATTATATGCAAAACACAATACTTTTTGTAATGCAAACAAACCTGGCAGATGGTTAGCTTATCAGATTAGGAAAAAAAGGAAAACTCGAAATATATCTAAACTGATTTACAGAGGGAAGGAGGTGTTCCAACAGGAAGAGATTCAAAAGGCTTTCTGGGAATTTTTTACAGAACTGTATAAAGGGGATAAAATTAATGGTTTAGACATAGACAAATATTTAGACAAGGAGAAAATACCTTCAGTTAGAGAAGAACACAGGCAAAAATTGAATCAACCAATAACCTCGGGGGAAATCCTGCAGGTAATTAAGCAATTAAAGCCAGGGAAAGCACCAGGTACAGATGGCTTGACAGCGGTTTACTACAAAAACTTACAGTTAGAAATGGTAGAACCTCTTAGAGAATTATTTAATATGATTCAAACGGAAGGTAAAGTCCCTCCATCTTGGAAGACAGCGTTTATATCTTTGATACCCAAAGAAGATCAAGATACTACTCAACCCAAAAATTATAGACCCATTTCATTACTGAATGTAGATTATAAAATTTTTACTAAAATATTAGCAAATAGGTTAATGTTGGTCATTCAACAATTGATACATACGGACCAAACAGGTTTTATACAAGGGAGACAGATGAAAAGTAATGTCAGATTAATTATTAATGCATTAGAATATTTGGGAAAGAACAACCAGATCCCTGCTGCGTTTATATTTTTGGATGCTGAGAAGGCCTTTGATCGAGTTAACTGGCAATTTCTGCTGAAGATATTGCAAAAAATGCAGATAGGAGATAATTTTTTACAGTCAATTAAAGCAATATACCAACAGCAAACAGCACAAATCATAGTCAATGGAAGTTTAACAGACTCTTTTCAAATTGGAAAAGGTACAAGACAGGGTTGTCCTTTGTCCCCATTATTGTTTATTATAACTTTGGAAGTATTGTTGAATAAAATACGGGGCTTGGATGGTTTAAAAGGGATCAAGATTAGGCAGCAAGAATATAGAGTCCGCGCTTTTGCGGATGATTTGGTCATAATATTGGAACAACCGCAGGAATCCAGTATGGTTTTAATGAATACGATTAATCAATATGGTCAAGTGTCTGGCTTTAAAATAAACTTAGGAAAAACCAAAATATTAGCTATAAATATGAATATTAAACAAAAGGAAGAATTAGGAGTGATGCTAGGATGTGAGGTAGTTAAAAAAGTCAAATATCTTGGAGTTAACATTTTAACTTCAAATGGGAAATTATATAAGCATAATTATGAACCACTTTGGCATAGCATACAGACAGAGATGAAAAAATGGGAGAAATTGCACTTATCTTTGCTGGGCAGGATAGCGGCAGTGAAAATGAACATTTTACCAAAATTTTTATTTCTTTTCCAAATGTTACCTATACTTAAAAAAGATGCGAACCTTTTAGAATGGCAGAAGGGTATCAACAAATTTGTGTGGGCAGGAAAGAAGCCGAGGGTAAAGATGAAAATAATGCAAGATGTACGTGAGAGAGGAGGACTGAAACTACCTAATTTAAAACTATATTATGATGCAGTGGCATTATCTGTAATTAGTGATTGGATTCATTTAACCAATGATAGAATATTGAACATTGAGGGACACGATCTGGTATTTGGTTGGCATGCTTACCTGTTATTCAACAAAAAATTGGATAAGAACTTTAAAAGTCATATTTTGAGAAATGCTTTATTGCGGGTTTGGAAGAAATACCAATATAAATTAAATGACAAGATACCCATGTGGGCAATTCCTAGACATGCAATTGAAAATATGAATACAGCACAAAAAACAGGATAGATTTACTTACAGACAGCTTCTTACCTCGGAAAGGGGGGTATTACAATTAAAATCTTTAGAGGTATTAAAAGAGGAGAAGGTAGTTCAAACATGGTTCCAGTATGGGCAATTACAGGCTAGGTGGAAAATAGATCAAAAAATTGGCTTTATTCAAGTTGAGGATAATCTGTTTAAACAAATAAGAGATCAAAGCTTAATGCATATAAAGAGGATATATAATGTATTAATACAGATGGATTCGGAAACAGAATTAGTTAAAGATTGTATGATAAAATGGGCTCAAAATATTGAGGAACCAATAATGTTGGATACATGGGAAAGAATTTGGGTAAGAAATGTGAAATTTACACAAGCTCAAAATCTGAGAGAAAATTTTTACAAGATGTTTTATAGATGGCATTTAGATCCTAAAAAGTTGGCTTCTATGTATCCGAATGTACAGCCTAAATGTTGGAGGTGTGGTTCTCTCGATGCTACATATTATCATATATGGTGGACCTGCCAAAAGGTTAAGGCATTTTGGATAAAAATATGGTGGGTCATGCAAAATGTTTTTAAAAAAAGGATAAAGTTTATTCCTCAGTTATTTTTACTAGGTATATGTACTGATTTTACAGTGGTAGAGACCAATTTGATTCTGCACCTGATAACTGCAGCAAGACTGTTGGTGGCGCAATATTGGAAGAAGGAAGACTTGCCTACAATCCAAGAATGGACATTGAAAGTAACAAACTTAGCTGAAATGGCTAAAATATCGGCATATCTCAAAGATCATTCAAATGAGAGATATAAACGAGACTGGAAAAAATGGATTGACTATATACAAAATAAATACGGGACTAAGAAATTCCAGTTAGCCTATGCTTAAGATCAGAAATGATTTAAACTGTTAAAAGTTAGTTCAGTAAGAAGAAGCTAAGTTCAATCTAGAATGTCATTAATTTCTTTATTTCTTTTTTCTCAATAGATTTTAGACTGTGTTAGTTAAAAATCCATACCGTGTACGGGTTCTGGGAAGTCGGGGGGGGAAGGAGGAGGGGGGATGGGGGGGGTGGAGGGAGGGAGGGGTACACACAACAAAAAAAATTGTATTTCAATGTCTTAATGATTGACAAATGATGACATATTTGTGTTTGTTTTTTTTCAAAGAAAAATAAAAGTTCTCTTAAAAAATTGAAAAAAAAAAAAAAAAAAAAATATTATAAAATACCATTGGTGTTGTCTTCTTAAAGGACAACAGTCAAAATCTTCGTTTGCCCGAATGGCAATGGAATCCTTGTTCGGGATCAAATCAGATTGAAATGAAGGAGACAGTTAAACGAAAAATAAATTGGACAGAATGACAGAGTCGGAAGGGACCTTGGTGGTCTTCTAGCCCAACCCTTGCTCAAGCAGGAGATGCTATACCATTTCAGACAAATGGCTGTCCAATCTCTTCTTAAAATCTATAGTGGCCCACTAGTGGCCCAGCGGAGCTGGCAGCATAGTTGAACAGTGAGGAGGTTGGGGAACAACATGGGCCAGTCCTGGAGTCTGGGGAAGGCTCAGACGAGGGCTCTGCGTCAGAGGAAAAGATGGGGTGGAGGCCGTCTGGCAGTTCTTAGCTGCCTTTGAAGCTAGACAGCAGTGAGGCAGAGGAACAGCTGGAGCCTGTTCCCAGTGTGCGCATGTGCAGAGCTGCCAGAAGAAAAGAACAGCTAAGAAATCAGGGTCGACTTGGGAGTAAAGCCACAGGTGGAAGGTGATTGGCCCCTCCCATAGGTAATAAAAGAGGAGCGAAAGGGGAGGGGTTTTTTGCAAGAAACAATTCGTTCATTCATTTGTTCATGTCAGGAGTGTGAAGATCTGTCCATGAATCTCAGAGACTCTATGTCCAGCCTTTCCTTGCACAGCACCTCGTTTGGAAAATATTTACATGGCAGCTTTCCAAGCTAGATAAGGTCTGTGGTCACAAATACTCCTTTGAAAGACTGTTTGCCAAGCCTTGGCTGAATCTGAATGAGGGGAATTCACATTTGTTTAATAAAAGGGATTGGGAGTAAAGCCACACCTTGGAGGTGATTGGCCCCTCCCATAGGAAACAAAAGAGGAGCTAATAGGGAGGGGGCTTTTGCAGGAAACAATGTGTTCCTTCGGTCGTTTCAGGAGTGTGAATATCTGTCTGTGAATCTCAGAGACTCTGTGCCCAGCCTTTCCTTGCACAGCACCTCGTTTGGAAAATATTTACATGGCAGCTTTCCAAGCTAGATAAGGTCTGTGGTCACAAATACTCCTTTGAAAGACTGTTTGCCAGGCCTTGGCTGAATCTGCATGAGAGGAATTCACCTTCGTTTAATAAAAGGGGTTTTGTCGGGACCAGGACTCTGCCTTATGCTTTTGGGGGAAGCCTAGGTCAGAACGGTTGGAAACATGAGTGGCGTTTACAAAGACGGAGCGGGACAGGGCCCTGTTTTGATCAAACCTTCCAGGAAGAGAGGTCTGGGTGGAGATAGACCACCGGTCATGTTCTTCAGGGGAAAAAAACAAAAAACAAGGAGAGCTAATTTCCCCCTGAGTAACTTCTGGAAGTTGTCATGCCTTTCATGGCTGGGATAATCCAACCCAAGGTGACAGGTCTTAGTTATGAAAGGGGAATTTCGGTCAACAATCAAAGCTGCAGTCAAGAGGCCCATGGATGGGGAGGAAAAGGTTGGAGCTCCCGTCTTTCTCCTTTTTGCATGCTTTAATCACTTCGTATCAAATTTGCCGCAGAACGCTTGAAAGAGCAACAATTCCGCAAGAATCTATCCGGAGCTTTCTTCTGGGCAGCAGAAAATAATTAAGAGAGACAGATTTGGGTTAACTATTTCCATGGTGCATGCGACTGAATCAAGTTGGGGATGACTGACCCAATGCATTGCCAAAAATCAGTGGAGATTTCTTGGGCTGTTGGGTAGATTGAGAAAACAACCCGAAGAGCAGAGAAAACTTTCCTTCGCTGGGCTCGAAAACCTCCTACCTTTTCCTTCCAAGTGGAACTCAAACAATTCAAGAAGCTGTAGCTGTGAAGGGAAAGATGCCCAGCTTTTATTTCTGCCCTTCTGATTGGAAGTGGAGAACCTGTGGGTAGAGGGGAACCCATATTTCCCGGCGGCTTTGATGAATCCCTCCTTAATATTTCCAAAGTGGTTGTTAGAAAGCTTATAAAGCACCACTTATGGGGAATGGTTGCAGCTCAGGGATGAAATGAGGTGCTCTCTGAACTTACAGATGTTTCATTAACCAAACTAGGTAACATCATCAGTGCTAGAAGGGAGTTGGGTTTGGAGGAGGAGGAGGAGGAGGAGGACGACGACGACATGGAAGAGAAGGGAAAATCTAAGAAGATGGAAGAGGGAGGAGGAAAAGAAGAAAGCAGAAGGAAGAATGTAGAAGAAAAGGAGGAAGAGAAGGAGGAAGAGAAGGAGGAGGGGGTCAAGCTATTTTCCAAAGCACCTGAAGGCCAGACAAGAAACAACGGATGAAGAGATTCAATCTTAAAAATAAGGAGGAATTTTCTGACCGTGAGAACAATCAACCCATGGAACAGAAGTTGCCTTCAGAAATTGTGGGAGCTTCATCCCTGGAAGCTTTCAAAAAGAGACTGGACCGCCATCTGTCAGAAATGATGTAGTGGCTCCTGCTTCTGTGGGGTGCGTTGGACTAGATGACCTACAAGATCCCTTCCAGCTCCATTCTGATTGATTGATTCAACTTAGAAATAAGGAGAACATTTTCTGACAGTGAGAACAATCAACCCATGGAACAGAAGTTCCCTTCAGAAGTTGTGGGAGCTTCATCCCTGGAAGCTTTCAAGAAGAGACTGGACTGCCCTCGGTCAGAAATGATGTAGGGTCTCCTGCTTCAGTGGGGTATGTGTGTGGACTAGATGACCTACAAGGTCCCTTCCAACTCTGCTAATCTGTTACTAGATTTGCCTTTCTGGCGGTCTAGCAGAAATAAACTTTCATTCATCTCTCATCCTATTCCATCTTAGCCCACCCTCACGACATCCCCGGCTGCTCTTGGCACAAAGAGGTAAGATGACAGCCAAGATGATGGACGGTCCAGACTATTCAGAGACACGGAGAAAATGAGGAAAACTCTCAGCTCTGTCATGCGTTTCCCCATCTTGTTCTCGCATTGGCAACCTCGTGGCCTCCAAATATTTTAGCCCACAACTCCCACAGTTCCTTGCCAAGAGCCTGTCCTGGCTGGGACGGATGACAAGCCTAGAATGGGCCAGTTTAACTTATTCCTGATTTAGTTGTTGTGAAGAATTATTATTGGCCCTTTCAATCTTAGGAGCTGTTGAAATGTTTATAAACATTTCACAAGCCCAATTGCGGGATCTATGGGCCTATGAGAACCGCTGATCGTTCTTTGTAAATTGTTGGAGAGTTGACTGTCTGATTTAAAAAAAAAAACACGTTTATCAAAACGGGTTAAAAAGGATCCTCCCACTTGCAAGAAAACACGACTGTGCTACTGTTGAACAAAGTTGGAAGGGACCTTGGAGGACTTCTAGTCCATTTCAGACAAATGGTTATCCTATCTCTTTTGACAAATCTCCAGGGTTGGAGCACCCACAACTTCTGGAGGCAAGTTATTCCACTGATTAATTGTCATAACTGTCATTAAATGTCTCTTGAGCTCCAGGTCAGTTCTGTTCTGACCCAGGCTTCCCAAGAGCAGGAAGCAAACTCCTTAATTGACTGTGAATTCCTTTAATTCACATCCAGCAAAGTCTTTCAAGGGAGGATTTATGGTCACAGACCTTATCTGGCTTGGAGAGCTGCCAGGCTGATATCTGCAGAACCTGGTATGGAGTCTCAGAGTGTCATGTACCAATTAAGCGAACTAATGGTCTCCTGCAAACTCCACTCCCCTTTCGCTTCTCTTTTATATCCTCTGGGAGGGGCCATTCATCATCCACCTGTGGCCTTACTCCCAAGTCGACTCCTGTTCTTTAGCCATTCCCTTCATCCGGCAACTCTGCACATGCACATACTGGGAACAGACTCCAGCTGTTCTTCTGCCTCACTGATTTCTGACTCTGAAGGCAGCTGATAACTGGCATACGGCTCTGGCCCCCTCTCTGCCTGTTTACCCCCCTCTTCTCCATGTCAGCCTCTCAAATATTAGAAGACATGATAGCAGTCTTCCAATATCATCTGAATGCCATTGTTACCTGAATTTTAGAGTTCAGTGTGTTGATTCCACAATCAAAGATAATTTAGAAAAGCACATTTTGGCCAGCCATATTAAAGAGAGAGAGTGGGGGGAGGGATATTTACATCCAGAAGATCTATATACATTGAATAAAGAAATAAACCAATCTTGCAGGGGGGAAAGTCACCAAGGAAAAGATGATATTTGGAGCAATGGCCAATTGATTCAAGTAACTGGGAAAATGCAATTTTGAAAAGTCTATGGCTGAAAACTCACATAAGAAAATCAGGAAGGGAAGGGAAGGGAAGGAGGGAGGGAGGGATGGAAGAAAGAAGGAAGGAAGGAAGGAAGGAAGGAAAGAAGGAAGGACGCTAGAAAGGAAGGAAGGAGGAAAAGGTGGGAGGAGAAGATGGGAGGGATGGGAGAAGGAAAGAAGGAAGGAAGGAAAGAAGAAAAGAAGGAAGGAAGGAAGGAAGGAAAGAAGAAAGAAAGAAAGAAAGAAAGAAAGAAAGAAAGAAAAAGAAAGAAAATAAGAAAGAAAGAAAGAAAGAAAGAAAGAAAGAAAGAAAGAAAAGGGCCTATATTCACGGGTTAGGGGTAGAAGCATTTTTTAAAAGAAAGATCCTGCACAAAATTCATTTTCCACATGGGTGGCAGTCAGAAAGAGACCAGATTCCCACCAGAGAGATGCTTCTGTGGATAGGATATATTCCTATAAGCAGAAGGATAAGCTTAAAATCTTGCAGGACTCCTGCTTTTCGGCCAGCAAGAAGATATACGAGGGGCTCCAAATCCCCCAAAACCTGCCTCTTCCCCTTTTTCAACTTGGAGGAGGAGGAGAGGAGGATCTGTTTATGAGCCAGGGGAGTGAGACCACCTCTCCGCCCTGCAATTGAAAACAGGCGAGGAGCAAGCCCAATTCGATTCCCTTTTCATGCCGAAGCAGAGGGGGCTTCCTGCGGTGGGAAACCAAATTTCACCTGCCAAGCCAGGAACACGAGGGAAACATGTACACTCAACCTGATTTTTTAAACCAGGCTGGTGGGAATATAAGAACGCAAGCCAGCGAGGTCCTCCGGAGAAGGACTCCCCACTGACAGTGGCTGGGAGTGTGCAACACGCCCAATTGAAATAATCGTCCACAACATCGCAAAGGTCTCGCCCCCCCACCCCAGCTGACAAAGGATCTATCCCCGGCGCAGGCAGGCTGGCTCGGTTTCCCCCAGCAACAGTTGTAAATCTCACACTGTTTTCTTTCAGCTCCCTCTCTTCGGCTGAAACACAGTTCCCCTTTCGGCCCGCCCTTCCTTCAAACTCCAGGATAATGGAAAGCAGAGCCTGGGGCTCAGAAGATACTATAGGATGCTGCACAGAATCCCCACATTTGGGGCAGAGGTAGGTTCCTACCAGTTCGGTCTGGTTCGGATGAGTAGGTAGTAACTTGGCCTGCCACACCTCTGAATCGGTTCTATCGGTGGTGGCACCATCTTGATTTATGGTTTGGGGGGGGGGCAGAGCCGTATGCCAGTTATCAGCTGCCTTCAGAGTCAGACATCAGTGGGGCAGAGGAACAGCTGGAGCCTGTTCCCAGTATGCACATGTGCAATGTGGCCAGAGGAAGGGAACAGCTAAAGAACAGGGGTCGACTTGGGAGTAAAGCCACAGGTGGATGGTGAATGGCTCCTCCCAGAGGAAACAAAAGAGGAGCGAAAGGGGAGTGGAGTTTGCAGGAGGCCATTAGTTCACTTCATTGGTTTGTGACTCTCTGTGACTCCTTGCCAACTTTTGCAGAGATCAGCCTGGCAGCTCTCCAAGCCAGAGAAGGTCTGTGACCGTAAATCCTCCCTCGAAAGACTTTGCTGGATGTGAAGGAGCAGAATTCACAGTCAATTAATAAAAGGGATTTTTGTCAGGACAAGGAGTTTGCTTCATGCTTTCGGAAAGCCTCAGTCAGAATAACCCCGTGCTCAAGCAGGAGACCCTATATCATCATCATCATCATCATCATCATCATCATCATCATCATCATCATCTTGTTTTAACGACCCCATAATCCCTTGTGGGGTGGAGTCTGGGCAACTGAATGGAGCTGAATTTTTACTGGCCAGATGCCTTTCCTGTTGCCAGTGTGGAGTTTTGTTCGGCAGAGAGAGAGAAAACACCTGCCTCTACCTAGGATCGAACTCACAGCCTCTCGATTGTGAGGCGAGAGCTCCACCTCTAGGCCACTCTTGGGGACCCCCTGCTATGAACTGTTTCAAAGGCACAATGAAAGATTGCTTATACAGCCCAGAGCATACCATAGGAAAAGTGAGGGAGGGGAGAATCGCAGCACCCCCCTCAAATAAATACAAGAACAAGCCGCTCCATCTATGACCATTTCTGCTGTATTTATCCTGTCTACGTTTCGAAAGCCATTCCGGCCAGAATGGCACTGAAACAATAACTTTGTTTAATTATAGTTGCAGTTTAGGACCTTACTAAAAATATGTTTATGGCTCTCAGCAATGGAATGTGGAGGCCTATCAGTTGCATTTATTATGAATGAATGGCCTATTGATTGGGTTATGCAATTTGGTTCCTTTTTTTTTTTTACAGCTAATGAATATTAGATATTCAAGATGATTAAGGGCTTGGAGGTTAAAACATATGAAGAACGATTGCAAGAACTGGGCATGGCTGGTCTAGTGAAGAGAAGGACCAAGGGAGACAGGATAGTGGTCAGACAAGGAATAATGGATAGGGAAATTGACCAAGGAGAGATTCAACCTAGAAATAAGGAAGAACTTTCTGACAGTGAGAACAGTCGAAGAATGGAACAGAAGTTGCCTTTGGAAGTTGTGGGAGCTTCGTAACAGGGCAAGCAAGATGATTAAGGAACTGGAGGGGTAAAACATATGAAGGATGGTTGCAGGAACTGGGCATGGCTACTCTAATGAAGAGAAGGACCAGGGGAGACATGATAGCAGCCTTCTAATATTTGAGGGGCTGCCCCAGAGAGGAAAGGGTCAAGCTATTCTCCAAAGCACCCAAAGGCCAGACAAGGAACAATGGATGGAAACCAATCAAGGAGTGATTCAAACTAGAAATAAGGAGAAATTTCCTGACAGTGAGAACAATCAACCCATGGAACAGAAGTTGCCTTCGGAAGTTGTGCGTGCTTCATCATTGGAGGCTTTGAGGAAAAGCTGCTTGTCAGAAATTGTATAGGGTCTCCTGCTTGAGCAGGGGGTTGGACTAGATGACCTACAAGGTCCCTTACTGCTATTCTGTTATATACCTGCGACAGGTGGCGTATATAAACTTTGGAAGAAAGCCTCAGCAAGGAGCAGACATTGCATTCCTGACAGCTTCAGAAAAGGGCCAAATCTGGTCCTGTTTTCACGGACATTCATCTTACATCTCTGAAGGCTTGAGGACCGAGATATATGATCCTGCCACTTGTGACACACACTCTCCCTTTCTTTCTCTCTGTGTGTTTCTCTTTCTCTCTCCATCTCCCTCTGTCTCTCTCTTTCTCTTTCTGTCTCTCTCTTTCTCTCTTTGTCTGCCTCATTCTGCCTCTTTCTTTCTTTCTTTCTCTCTCTCCCTCTCTCCCTCCTTCTCTCTCTCTCTCTCTCTGTAGGAGGGGTGTGTGATCTCAGAATGCCTTGCCTCCTCTCTGCAAACAACTCGGTCTCAAGGCACAAAGGAAGGATGGAAAAAATCAAAAGTTATCAGATGCCTTCTCTTTGCTTTGTCAAGCTACGGGCAAACAGATGACAACTTTGCCTGGCGAGATATCACGGGGGGGAGAGCGAAAAAAAAAACACGGCATCAAGGACAGAAAGATAGAAAAAGAAGGGACCCAGAAGAGGACGATAAGGTAAGAGAACAGCAAACAGGGAAGCAAAGTAAACGATTCAGGTGTTTGCATCAGAAAACAGGATAACAGCTCTAAGGTCGAACTGGCGAAAGCTTATCATTTTACTGGGTTTTAGATTAAGACTAGCTTGCCTATCATCCTAGCATGTTGCAATCTCTCTCTCTCTCTTGGTTCCCCCAAAGTTTGTTTCTTTGGCCTCAGAAACAAACAAAACAACAACAATTTGGCTTCTGTTATTGTGTTCTTTCAAATTTCGAAGGGAGCGCTTTGAAGCTTCACTTATCACCGCAAGGTCACAAAGATTTGGCCATTCTTGCCCGCTGCGTCACTCTCGCAGATTCTCCGGCCGTGTCCCATCCTTCTGCTACGAAGTCAAGGAACAAGAAGCTCTCTTTTGTCGTTTTGGGGATTGCCTGCCCAGGGGAGGGAGGGAGGGATGGAGAGAGGCAGGAAACAAAAATGTTGCAGATCACTAGCAAAGGGGTTTTTCCTTGCTCCAGCTCTCCGTCCTCCTTCAGCGTCCTCGCAGGGAGATGTTTGCATAATGAAAGGAGGAGATGTTTGCTAACATTTCCTTCTGCTTTGGAAACAGGAGCATTATCTGTTATCGCTCTGTCTAAGGGAGGCAGCTCGAGATGCGGAGTGTTCCAAACTCCACGGCTTTTCCTTCTGAGTAGGAACCATAGTTGTGCCGAGGTTTTATGTCAAGCAGCCTGCCCTGCTCCTTACCGTTTGTTCTTGACCTCTGATTGAGCCTTGTTCTCCTCCCCGGAGAATAAAACCTTGAGAAATCACAATGTCCCTAATAGCAGAAAGCAGAGAGGAACTAAAGAGGCTCTTGAGGCGGGTGCAAAAGTTGGCTTGAAACGCAACATTGAGAAAACTAAGATCATGGCATCCGGCCGTCTCAATTCCTGGCAGATAGATGGAGAAGAAAGGGAGGGAGTGATGGGTTTTATTTTCCTGGGCTCCAAGATCACCGCAGATGGGGATGGCAGCCAAGGAATTAAAAGGGGCTTGCTCCTAGGGAGGAAAGTGATGGCAAATCTAGACAGCTGACTAAAAAGCAGAGACATCACCCTGCCAATCAAAAGTGTGCCTAGTCAAGGCTGTGGTTTTCCCAGTTGCAAAGGATGGCTGTGACGGTTGGACCATAAGGAAGGCTGAGCGCCAAAGAAAGGAGGCCTTTGAACTCTGGTGCTGGAGAAGACTCCTGCAAGTCCCTTGGACGGCAAGGCCATCCAACCGGTCAGTCCTAGAGGAGGTCAACCCTGGCTGCTCTTTAGAAGGCCAGATCCTGAAGAGGAAACTCAAAGACTTTGGCCACCTGATGAGAAGGAAGGACTCCCTGGAGAAGAGCTGAATTCTGGGAACGATGGAGGGCAAAAGAAGAAGAAGGGGATGACAGAGAAGGAGGTGGCTGGATGGAGTCATCGAAGCAGTCGGTGTGAGCTTAAATGGACTCCGGAGGATGGTGGAGGACAGGAAGGCCTGGAGGAACATTGTCCATGGGATCGTGATGGATTGGACACGATTTTGCACCTAACAACAAGAAAAGATTAACACTAGTCACGTCTAGCTTGTTATGTGAATCCCATCGCTGGCCCTTGAGCTGTGGTGGCACAGTGGCTAAAATGCAGTATTGCAGCCTAACTCACTGCTCACTGCCCGCAGTTCGATCCTGACCAGCTCAAGGTTGGCTCAGCCTTCCGTCCTTCCGAGGTGGATAAAATGGGGACCCCGATCGTTGGGGGCAATATGTTTGACTCTGTCAACTGCTTAGAGAGGGCTGTAAAAGCACTGTGAAGTGGTACAGTATATAAGCCTAAGGGTTATTGCTATTTAGCTTATGTAGTTGCAAATGTTGTAGGCAGCCAGGCACTGAACCTGAAACTTGGGGAGGGAACAAAGTTTGACCTCAGCTGCTGCAACAACTTGCCTAATTCACCCAGGCTTCTCCCGCCCCCCTTATTCACCCGCTGCTCAGCTTTGCTAGAGACCAGCAGCTGATATTCCCCCCTCCATTCCCCAAGTCATGAAGTTGCAAAATGACTGTGCTCGGAGGGGAGGGAGGCCGTGTGAAAATTGGCAGCCCGTCTGCACCAAAGGCCACCTACCCTCGGAGGGAAGGTTGACCCGGAGAGCAACCAAAGAGGCCCTCGTTTAATAGTGCTGTAAAATTAACTGTTTGGAAAAAAAGCAGATGTGCACTCCACCCACCCACGCACCAAGGGCTGCTGCAGCTGACGAGTGATGTCAGGGCATTTCCATCTCAGAGAGAGCTCGTAAAGGTTTCGAGCGGGTTTTTTTTCCTTCTTCTTCTTTGATCCGCCGTCACCTGGAACCGAGGCAAACCTTTCCCGTCCTCTGTTTCGTTTCATTCGGCTTTCCTCGGAAAGATGCTTCCAAGAACAGGCCCAAAGACTTGGAGGCTGGAACCTGGGAAGCTCCGAAGGAGGAGGTTCGAGGCACTTTGTGGAAACTTGATGGCCCAAAATTCACTCCATGAGCTGAAGCAAGAAAAGTATGGAGGAGTTTACCACTAACTAATGCAAAGAGGCTTTTTTGTCCCAATGTGGTGGAACATAGTAGTAACTGTGAGAGGGATCTTGGAGTCCTAGTGGACAACCATTTAAATAGGAGCCAGCCGTGGGCAGCAGCTGCCAAAAAAGCCAACACAGTTCTAGGCTGCATCAACAGAGGAATAGAATCAAGATCACGTGAAGGGTTAATACCACTTTATAATGCCTTGGTAAGGCCACACTTGGAATACTGCATCCAGTTTTGTTTGCCACGATGTAATAAAGATGTGGAGACTCTAGAAAGAGTGCAGAGAAGAGCAACAAAGATGATTAGGGGACTGGAGGCTAAAGCATATGAAGAACAGTTGCAGGAACTGGGTATGTCTAGTTTAATGTAAAGAAGGACCAGGGGAGACATGATAGCAGTCTTCCAATATCTCAGGGGCTGCCCCAAAGAAGAGGAAGTCAAGCTATTCGCCAAAGCACCTGAGGGCAGGACAAGAA